>NC_048302.1:27062883-27191232 GCF_013100865.1 Trachemys scripta elegans | reverse complement strand
AAACCTCACTTCTTCGGATGCATCGAGCGAGGTCTTTACTCACGAAAGCTTATGCCCAAATAAATCTGTTAGTCTTTAAGGTGCCACCAGACTCTTTGTTGTTTTTGTAGATACAGACTAACACGGCTACCCCCTGATACTTGACAACATTTTGTAAAAGTGACACAATGAAGGGAAAAAAAGAAAATCTAATATATATTTAAAAATCATTTAAATCTAATCTGGGACCACAAACTCTAAAATGTCTTAATCTTATCTCTATGGTTATTGCAAGATGTTGCTACCCAGCAGTGTTATCTGGATGTCCTAACTCTGCATTTCTATACCTTAATATGTGTGAATTTAAGGGTAACCTTAACTCTGAATTTCTTGGATTTATAACTCTTGATTTTGGAATAATTGCTACATCCCTTTAATGTTTGTTACAATAATTTTACTGTACTTGCAACCCATTTTAAGAGTTTAGCTCTTTGAATCTTTCCTCATAAATCAGTACCTCAGGTTACCCAATGAATTTTGTTGTTGTTTTCTGGAGCTGTGTTTTTTCAAGTTGACTCTCATTTTGTTCGCTTTGCCCTTTACAACCTCTCTACATTTCTTTCCCCTCACTAGTGGTCAGAGTTCCTCCCAGTTCAGGATCCACAAATCCAGTCCCTTTAGTATTCTTGACCTCCTCTTCCGTATCATAAATGGAGATGTTTACTGCCCTTGTACATTACACCAACTCTTGCAGCATTTTACTAGACATTGCCCTCAATTACACCCTAGACAACCCACCAAAGATCACATCTGCACTAGATAGCTCTCCTTAACTCAAATCATCGCTGTTTTATCTTTGCTGTTTGCTTACTGAGCTGCCAGTCATCAGCCCACACTGGCCATGTTAATATGTTCAAATCAATACGAATTAATTTTGTGAGAGATTGTATCAAATGCTATACTAAAATCAAGATATAATTCCTTTCATCCAGTAACTGTTGGTCTTTCAAAAAAAAAAAAAAAAAGTACTCAAGTCTGATTGCCAAGAGTTATTCTTCATAGGTGAAATCCTGCCCTCATTGAAGTTATTGGAAAGTTTTCCATTGACGTCTGTGGGGTTAGGATTTCACCCCATAAACCTATTCTTATTATGGATCGTGTTTTTTCTTACCCGTTTAACAAAAAAGTCAAAAGTAATGAAAAAATCCCTGCTGGTGACTAAAATTCTGTCTTCATAAAACAGAATTAAAGTTTGAGGGGGATACATGTAATATATTTTACTTTATTAACAGCTGATGTCTCACAAATTACTAATGTTAGTAATCAATATTACACAATTTGCAATTCCACACAGTTAGATTATATAAGATGTTATAAAATATTGGTTCCTAAATCTTCTTGTTCCTTAGGATAGTGATTGCTAAAATCATATTCGAATTCATATGGCTATTAATAAAACCATAAGTTTCTTGCTCTGGTTTTTTATAATAGATCTTAAAACCGCAACTGCCTTCTTGATATCATACTGCTTTTTTTGGTCCTGGTCCAGGAGTGAATGTATCAGGTGCCAGAACTTTGGACCAGTGTGATTTCCACTTAATGACATTACTGATGTTCAAGAGATTCAATTTTCTCTTTTGTCTTGATTGTTTTATAATTGGAGGAATGCGTCCTGTGGCTCCCCCTTTTTTTTTTCACCCCAGTGATCAGATACTCTGCAAACTAGTGCTCATGAAAAATCCCGAAGATAAATGTTGTTCCAGAACAGTTGGGTCACCTGCAACAGCTAAGGTGTCCACTACTTTTTTCACCGAGTGTATTGGAGAAATGAGGGAGATAGAATTTCTCCTGATACAATAACTCCTGGCTTAATGTTGTAGTTATGTTCCTGAAAAATGCGACTTTAAGCAAAACGATGTTAAGCAAATCCAATTTCCCGATAAGAATTAATGTAAATGGAGGGGTTAGGTTCCAGGGAAATTTTTTTCACCTGACAAAAGACTATATTATATGTACACACACAGTATAAGTTTTAAACAAACAATTTAATACTGTACACAGCGATGATGATTGTGACGCTTGATTGAGGTACTGAAGTCAGAGGGTGGAAGAGGATGGGATATTTCCCAGGGAATGCCTTACTGCTAAATGATGAACTAGCACTCGGCTGAGCCCTCAAGGGTTAACCCATTGTTGTTAATGTAGCCTCACACTCTACAAGGCAGTACGAATGGAGGGAGGGGAGACAGCATGGCAGACAGAGACATACACCGTGTGTGAGAGAGAGAGAGATGCGCATTGCCCCTTTAAGTAGGCTGACCCCACTCTAAGTATACTGCTTTGTTAAGTAGATCAGCAAGTTGAGACAGTAGCTGCTTCCAGGAAGCTCCCTCCGTCCTGAGCCCTGTCATGTCGTCCGTGCCCCCCCCCCATGGAGATTTGGTAAGTGGGGTGCAGGAGCACGGGGGAGGGGGACACCCTGACATTAGCCCCCTTCTGCCCCTCCCCGCACAGCAAGCAGGAGGCTCTCACAAGCAGCTCCAAGGCAGAGGGCAGGAGCAGCACATGGCAGTGCGGGAAGGGACCAGCTGAACTGCCGGCAATTGATAACTTGCTGGTTGGCTGCCGCACAGGGAACTTAGGGGAGCAGGGAGCTGATAGAGGGGCTGCCAGTCTACCCTGGTTCCAAGGCCCCACCAACTAACTCCAATGGGCTGCTCTTCCTGCAAGCAGTGGACAAAGCAGGCGACTGCAAACCTTATAAGGGAGCATTGTGCAACTTTAAACAAGCATGTTCTCTAATTGATCAGCAATGTAACAACAAAACAACGTTAACTGGGACGACTTTAAGTGAGGAGTTACTGTACTCTAAAATTACAAAAAGATCTGAACTAACAACAAGGAGCTTCTCCATTGGTTCAGAAGCTCTCCTTTCCATTAGGGAAGTACCATTAGAGCTATAGGGAGAGAGGCTAAATATCTCATTTCAAGAAACAAAATACCCATTGCCGGGGGGGGGTGGGGGGGGAACCTCTAGGGTTAAAAAGGTCAGGTAAACTGGTAATGTTGCTGGGAAGTGTGGTGGTCTTGATGCAGCTGCAATTTTGCTCCTTCCTAAAGTACTGCAGACTACCATTTTGTAAACTGTAATAATCTGAGTTATATGAATAAACCAGCTCTTCCTGTGATTACATTGTAAGTTGTCTTGCTTAGTTGCTTAACACAAAAAACTAATGATTTTCTCTACCACATTTGGAAATTGAAAACATTTAAAATTACAAATTCAGAAAAGTCCATGTGGCACTTTGAAACTATTGTGCAGTATTTTATTCTTTTGTAAATATGATGTAACATAAGGGAATTTTTCTACTTTTTTTTTTTTTTTTTTTTTTTTTTACGTGCATGTGTTACACGGTGTGTTTCTCCTTTGCTGTTCAGGTGATTTATAGGGAACTTCACTACCCTTTAACCAGGAGGAAAAGTTTGAAATGAAGTGTCAATTGTTATTTTAAAGCTAATTCATATGGATGTGGAGTTCAAATAGATACATTATTAATATGGTGTAAGTGAGAGTAGCATTTAGATGATCTCAAAATCAATTATTAATTTCCTTCACTTTTTTAAAAGAATACTAAAAAGCATTCATATTTTGGCTGATTTTTCTCCTACTGCCCTGTTAATGAATCAGAGACATTTCTAGAGACCTTTTCCCAAAGTTGCTTGTAAAAATTATTTCTTTAACTTTCTCAATTATTAAACATTTTCTTAATGAATGGAAAAAAGAAAAGTGGGGGAGGGAAACCAGCTAAACTCAGTAAAATGATTATTTGTGAGCATTAGTGCATTAAATACATCTTCAAATAATTAAATACGCCTTTTTCATTTGGCTTCCAAAGCAGCATTGATTCATTCTTGCCGCACAGCCAGTAATGAAATACATGCTTTTCCACATATGAAGAGAATGACTCTTGATCTCCTTTTTGGTGACCTCAGGCAAAATATGAAGAATGCTTATTGAAAGGACTGACATTAGTTGTCCCGTTGCTGTTGAAGTCAGACAAGCAGTGCTTAGTCACCTCCTTTTACTGGAAAGCGGAGTAGCCAACTGTGTGACTATGGAATGCTCAAGAGTCAAACATGATTTGTTAAACAAAAATTGTCTGATTGGGCAAGGAGATTACATAAATTATGTCAGCCGCCTTCTATGCCCTGAGAGATTAGGCTCCAGAATGTCCTGGGCCACCCAGGTACCATGATGGTTGGCACAAAATGGAGGGATTGAGAGACAGGGGTTCTTTTTAATACATCTGAAGGTCACATAGCCCCTTGTTTACAATGTGGATTTAAGATTATTTCTTTATACAGACCAGGTGTGGGAAAGAAGTGAACGGGGGGGAAGGGAGATTATTTCTCACTTGCATACAGTATTTTGACAAATGTAGTCTTAAACATTATTGACATATGATATAGTCATCAGACCTTGTGCAAATATTGACTTTAGTGGTATGTCTACATTGCAGCTAGGAACACACCTCTCAGCCTGGATAGACATGCTAGTTTGAGCCCCTCTAGTGCCTGCTAGAAATAGCTCGCCTGACACCCCTCCCTCCCCCCCAGGCATGAGATTCCAACCTTCAGACCAAGCCACAACATCCACACTGCTACTTTTAGCATGCTAACTCAAGCTCTGCTAGTATGAGTTTGTCTACCCATGCTGGGAGGCTTGTTCCCAGCTGCTGTACAGACATACTTTAAGGCCTCGTCCACACTTGCGATAGCATGCAGGGTATGTGTAGCTACATGCCACAGTGAGAGACATGCTGCATCCACACTGCAGCGTATCACTACATACATTCGCTGTGGCATTGAAACGCTCTGACAGTCGGGAGCTGCTGGAGTCTCCTCCTGCTGCCTCTCCCCGGCCAGAGCCTTTCCCCACAGACAGAATCTTTCACTGCAGTGGGGAAAGGCTCCAGCAGAGGGAAACGACAATGCTAAAAATAGCAGTGTACACATGGGAGGCATTGCTCAGACATGTAGAGAGCCTTATAGGATATATACACTAGGATTCTGGCGTGTCTGTACTCCACTTGCCTAAGCAGTACCTCACCATTTGCTCTATTTATACTCATGCTAGCGGGGCATGCAGTGTCTGTAATCTACATGCCACCATAAATGTAGACCTACCCTAAGTTAACGCTGGCTGTTGGAACAAAGTTGCCCACTATAAACAAAGTTCACCACTAAAGACTTAGCTGGTTTTCAGGCAAATTGAAATTAATTCATATAAAGGTACACTACCACTGTACAGTCTAGTGTCACCGGATTAGTAACTGTTTGCTGACATTGCACTTAGGCCATTGAATTGACATCACATACATCATGGAAGTGGATTGCTGTTAGCAGAACAGATTGAAGTGATGTGGTCTTAACCACTTTAACCACAAGCAGTAAGCATCATAAACAGGATTACGTTCAGAACTATGCTTAAATACTAGTACATAATATACAAGTAAAGGTGATCTAAAAGGTCTTTTAGTTGTCTTTTAAAGATACACTGTTCCCTTTTTCTTTATAAATTCAATTTTAAGTGACCCTTATTTAAAATATATATATATAAATACACCATCAGAATGGATGTGTCGCAGCATCACCATTGTGATGAATGGTGATTCCAATATGTAGTATCTTAGTCCCATATTGAATAAATATTTCATCTGGGTTCTCCTCTAAACTTCATTGTTCAGGGCTTGTATGTCATTGTGTTATGCTAATAATAACTAAGTTATTTTATATTGGCCATATGAAAGATAACTTTCCCTCCACAAGCACAGAAATATTTAGCTTTTATATTTCAGAAATCTCTATATTGTTTTCTTTTGTTTGATATACTGTAGCACATTTATAGAATTTAAGTTCTATTGCTATTTTTGACCTCTGGTGGGATTATGTCACACATGCAATTAATGTTTCTTATTCTTTCCTTTCTCTTAGCTGCAGTATTGAAGTATGAGAACAATGTTATGAATATCAGACAGTTCAACTGTTCCCCTCACCCATACTGGCTTCCAAATTTCATGGATGTGTTTACCTGGTCCTTACCATTTGTTGGAGAGAAAGGTTAGTAACTTGCTGTGCTTGTGAAAGCCACAACATGAAGTGGGATTGGAGGTTAGGGTTACCCAAGCACCACTACCATTAACAGTTCCAGTGGGCTGGGTTGCATGGCTGTAAAGAGCTTGGAGGTGGATCTAAGAGAGAGGCTTTTTGAGGGTGTAGTGATGAGGCTACATCTGAAGTAACACTTCAGGGAGTGCAGCCTTGACCATTCCCACATTCTGCATCTTTTATGATTTTTGCTTTTTTTTTCAGAGCAGAGTAATAACGGCTGTGCCATGATCAGAGTGCTCTGGAAATAGGTTTGCATTTCAGTTGGAGATAAAAGTCATGGATTCACTTCAATTTATTTGATGAACTCTTTGGGCATTGTGATATTGCCATTTGCTGGTTGGAGAAGACCACACCAGCTGTGTCACTGTTATATATATATATATACACACACACTTCGCCAGCTGGCCTCTAACCTGCTGATGCAGTCATGCATTTCTCCCTTGAGCAGTAAATTCAGATCATGTCACATTGGTACCCACTGTGCTCTTCTCTTTCATTTGGTTTTCTGCGGGGGTGGAAAACCCCTGAAATATATGACATCTCACTAAGCTATCCCAGCCCTGTAACGGCCATTACTTTTGTGCCTTACCATACTACAGAAATGTCATTGTTGGACAATGCCATAGGGGCTTTGTGACCACATTAAGCTGTGACTGGCAAGTACACAACTGGAGGCTAGACCACTTTGGTCCAAAACATGAAGTATGAGTATTTAAAACCCAGCAGTTCATCTGACTTAAAACTAGAGAGCTATGAAACTTGCTTTGATTCTTGCAATGTGATACAATGTGTAGCTGCAACAGCAGTTACTGCCAGAAAGTTAAAATGAACTCTTACAAGCTGCTTGGAATAGTACTATTTTATCTTAATAGGCAACTGAAAATGCAGCCCGCTGTGGCTTTACTTACAGTCATGATCAGTTTTCAGTTACTCATTTATATTCTAAACAGTGGCTCTTTGAAAGAGTGGTCGAGGTAAAGCCAATAGTGGGATGTCCAAGGCCAGTGTGAACAAACAAGCAATGCTGAGGGCAGTCTTCATTGACACTGCAGGGTGTGCTAGCAAGGCATTTGTTGTCTCCATGCGTGTTTCCACTGATAGAGGAAGTTCTGTAGTCCTTGCCGATGTGTCTTTTTCAGGCTTTTTAAAAAACAGTAAAATGAATTCATTTTGTTGAACCATAAATATGGCCAATCCCAGTTTTCAGGCAAATCATGCTTTCTGGCTCACGTGTTAGACCTTTGTTGCATATTCTGCACGTGGTCCCCCAGAAAACTCCTACAGACCGTAAGGAACTATTTAGGGTGGGAATGCAGAACATATAGTAAAGATCCACATTGAGCATCTGATCACAGGATTTCTCCTTTTCTTCCTGTTTTCTCTCCCCTATTTTCCATGTCTCACTCCATGCTCAAGTCCTCAGTGATACTTCTGGTACTTTGACTGAAAATCCAAAATGGGTATTAGAGGAATCTAGCAAAATAAAGCTGTTGAACATATGTTTTTGTGCTCTACATAGGGTTTTTTTTTTTATTTCTTTAATAGATTTTTTCCCCCTCAAAGGCCAACCAAGGTAGGAAGCTGTATATGTTACACAGTGTTAGTTACACCAGTCCTTGTCACTGTGGAAGTGTTTCCACTAATACTTCAAGTGAAAAAGATAAATGCCTGACTAATTTATGAACAATAGAGTTCTGTTCATCCTTTTAATGTGTCAGACCACTGTGGCTATCACAGAAGAGAATTTTTAGTAACCACCCGATTTGAAATTAAATCTCCAACCTTTATAGCTAATGCAAGTCCAGACATGCCTGGTAACACTTTTAATGATGCTTAATACATGTAGATGTAGTGGAGTTTTTCACTTGTCTATCTGCTAATGATTTGACATTTTTACGTAGTAACCCAGTCTTTTCTAGAATTCTAAATCCCATCTCCTGGCGTGAGTTTTGGCTGTTTTTGCACTGTACACACTCTGGTCAGTCTTTCACTGCCACTGGGTCTGAAATGGGCTAAGAGTGGTTTAGGAACAGCTTGAAGCAGACTGCTTGGAGTGCAAGTTACAAAATAAAGAAATTAAACATATTGCTCTTTCAGCAATAATGAAATATCTGCAGTAAGTCCTGACCTTAAAGATACTGTCAATTTGCATTAGCCATAGAACGTTAGGCTTTGTTAAAATAAAATACATATTAAAAAATCATTAATACAAACAGGATCATTTTCATGATCTATTTTATTATTTATTCAGTATGGATATCTTAGTTGCTTATAAAACCTCCAGATCTGGGAATCCCAAACTACAGCATTTTACCCTAGACCAGTCTAGTTTCATTGTCCAACCTGAGTGAAAAGACAAAACTAAAACTCCATGACCAAGGAAAATGTAAAGCAGGATTTTAAAATTATTTTGTTTTGTTGTAATCTAGGTTGCTGCTAGTGACTCAGAGAGAACACGCTTTTTTTTTTTTTTTTTTTTTTTAATATAAGGGTCTTATTATTGCAGTGTGCCTTTAAATTTGACCAGTTTTTACCAGGAAACCATATCAACAACCCCTTATTAACCACATGAGATCTTTGGACCCAAGTTTATATTACTACAAATATAATATAAGGTGCAAACAGTTTAAAAATTGGATGAGGTGCTATTTGTTTGCTTATATTCATTAACACTACTACGCTACAGCCTGCTCTCAGACTGATGAGGAAAACTCACCATTCATGTTTCTCATTTGTTTTTCCTCTCCAGTGACAGAGATGCTGGTAAATGTGCTGAACATCTGCTCAGATGATGAATTAGGGTCAGAGGAAGATGGTTTTGATGGTAAGAGCTTTCTGCCCTCCATTGAGATTGTTTGTTGGTTTGTTTTGCTTTGGAATTATTTGTAAGTCTCAGTTACTAACATTAGGGATAGTGTCCTGGTTTTATGGATTTCATTTAAGTTCTTTCATGCTGCTGAAAACAACAGTTTGTGCTAGACGTCAATAGATTTGCATAATGCATGGTTTGGAGAGAATTTATTAAACTCTCCCCTTTGCCTACTTCCCACCCAAGCCAAAAGAAAAAAAGTTACTTGTCCTAGTTTTAAAGAAAGAAAATAATACTTTGACTCCAAGTTTTGCTGAATATAAGGGGCCCCAGGTAGTGCTATTGATTTTTAAGCAGAGCTACCCAGTGCTTCCAATGGGGAGTTTTACTTAGAATCAATGGCCTATATGGCCCAGAGTGACTTTCTGCTGCTTCTGGAATACTAGATACTGCAGATTTAGGGGGATGGTACCCAAGACTGCAGAAAACTCTCCTTTGGATCCTTGAGTCATTAGAAAACAATTTGAACACAGTCACTGGCTTAGGAAGGCTGTTCATTGCAAACACAGATATAAAAGGGACGTGTTGCTGACCCATTCTTTCTGCACAGAAAAGAGGAAAATCTCCATTAGCGCTCCAGAGAATTGATACTATATGATGATGAGTGACCTCAGATCCCATTGACTACATTGTAAAAGGCGCTCAGTGCCTTTGGGATTTGGTCCCATGGAAGTAAATTAATTTATTCTATTATCCAGTGATTCCTGTTAGAATTAGTGCATGGTAAGTGAATACTCACATTATATTAATAATCCCGTAGAGCAGTCTTTGTCTGCAAGCAAACCTGTACTGTACTTCTTTTTATCTTCAAACTAGTGCTCCATGATTCCTTGGTCTCTTAAAAAAACACTTAGGCACTAAAGAGAGAGGTGGAGGGGGGGGGACATTAAAACTTGAGGGAAAGAAAGAAAATCAGAACACAAAGCATGAAAAATATATCTCTACAGAACATAAACTAAAAGGAATTTGGTAATAGGTTTGTGGAGAAGAGCAAAAAAAGAGAGGAGGGGTGAAAAGTTTATCAATAAATAAGGCTGAGACAAACATTTCATGAATTTAACAGTTCTCAGTTAAAATGGCATCTTTTTAAAAACCTCTGTTTTTCTTACATGAAGAGAATATGCCATTGACTTCTACAATTCACAAACTGCAAAGGAAGGGGAAAATAATGAGTTTGTGTCCTCTCTTTTCTGAAAGTTGTTTTGCCATTGAAGCCAATGGAAATTCCACTGGTGGAACAGCTACACAATTGGGACTTTAAAAGTTCTCCTTGAGGATGAGGCAGAGAGAGTGCTTCAATTTAAACTGGTAATCAGTGCAGAGAAGAAACACCTGTTTGACTATTTTACTTAATATCTTTGGCTTGTGAAATGTAAATAGCCAGCTATTTTGCAGTTAAAACATTGTGTGATGATGTATGAAGACCTACAGATATACCAAATATAAATATAGTAGTGGGAGAGCCGTGTTCTTGTAGGTCCCGGTTCAGGAAAGCACATAAGCACATATCTAAGTCCCATTGACTTGGGCACCAAAGACAAAACCTTTCAGGGTGGGATTTTCAAAAACACTTAGCTTTGGCCTACCTCTGCTTCTGTCAAGTCAATGGTCCAACTCCAACTGACTTTAACGAGAACAGAGATAGACCAATGTGAGAACTTTTGAAAATTTCAGCCTAGATGTTTAAAAGTGTCTATGCAAAAGTTACTTCTTAGCAGAAAGAGACCAAGATGATGGCCACAAGTACAGTGGAGAGACTTCATAGGCCTTTCAATGCAAGTGCTTTTGTGACCTAAAATTCTACCATGCTTATCAAATAGAAGGAAAAATGCTCTATGTTCACTGTTTCTTTTACATTACTTGGTGTTTGAGTGGGAATGTGAGGCATCTGTTTTGCAGAGAGATATATCATGCCAGCCTTCCTGTTTTAAGCTGTTTCACCGCAGCATTGGTGTCTAAGCAGGGAAAGCAAACTGGAAGTCTTTTGGCTTGCAGATGTGTATGTTAAATTATTTTCTGTATTCATATTAAGTTTCCAAATAGAAGCAATTAAATACTTCCCACTTCTATAGGTTTTTAAGTTATTGTCTAAATCTACTGAGGATTATTCTTTCTGTTTTTCTTTCTATTGCCATAGTCCCTCTGAGCCCCAGAAATATTATAATAATTCTGTCCCTATCAAATACTATGTCATACCCAATACAATCACAGGAAGAAGGTATAGATGAGACTAAAACACAGGTTAGCTCATGTCTGTTTGACATTGTTATCATTCATAGTTGTAAAATGCAAACTATGGCCCTGATCCTGCAGTCTACTCCGCTTGGGTATAGCCTTATGCCTGTGCAAAGCCCCCGTGAAGGTACTGGAGCTTTTTGTAGGTATAGGAAGTTTGCCTGTGTGGAGTGGCTTTACAGCATCAGGGCTTAAGTGTGCATTTGTGTGGGGTTTGATTTATTTATTTATATATTTATTTATTTATGTAATAATAATTTCACAATGCATTCTAAATGATTTCTACTGCATTGTGAGCTGTCTTTACATCTGAAATATCTTGAGTTCCATCACTAGGAAAGGCTGTACCCTAGCTCCTAGGGCAATATGAGGGGTATTTTCCTTCATTTGTGTCCTTGATGTAAGCTGATGATTATTTTAGCCCCTTGTGACTACACTTTTGTAGGGTCTTTGCATTCATTCCCTTATAATGTGTCTGAATATGTTCTGTTTGTTCCTTCCTTCATCTACTGTTCAACCTCCTAAAAGAATTGTACCTTGGAAAAGAATGCCTGATAGTTAAAATAACACATGCATTTTGGTTTATGGAATAGTTTTCTTTAACATGACTACTTCAGAATTCTTTTGCACCATCTGTAGTTTCCAGAGCCTACTACTGCCATATTTCATGGGCTTCATGCTGATTTTGTTCCTCTCCATTTGATCTATACAAGCACTATCCCTGGTTCCCACATAATTGACGTGAGAGCCACAGAGGCTATGCAGCATTTTTCTTTGCATTTCCTCGTTGACTTTCATTATGTGCATTGAGAGCCAAAAGCACTGAGCAGGAGGAAGGAGAATGATCTATCATAATATTTGAGCTCTCAGCATCCACTAGTTCTCCTTTCTTACTTTCTATCCCTCTACCTTTCGCACATCACTAGTCCCTTCCAAAATTAAAGCACCAAACCCACCCAACTTGACTGCATGCTGTTCTTGTGAATCAGCAACAGTGACCTGGGTCATGCATGTTCCAATCTGTCATCAGAGTATGTTGATGTGAAATAGTACGCAGTAAATTTCATTTGCTTAAAGGAGATATTTATCCGGTCCTGATCCTCATTCACTATAGGCAGTGTCTATTAATGGGCAGGGGGGGGAGGGCCCTAAATAACATTTTTAATGCCCTTCCAAAATGCATATGTTCCATTGGCTGGTTGCATTGGCTTTTTAATTTTATCTGCTTTAAAGAGACAGAAATGTTAAATCTATAATATAGCAAATTTGGATAGTTTTCCCTTGCCATCCTATTTTTCCCCTTCTTTCCTGCTTGTCATGGTAGTTGGTATGTAACCTGTTACATCAAAAAATGTCTTGGGTGAATGCTAACTAGTGTGTTGTATGGTTTGCACATCATACATATCACCTAGCAACAAGAGTACTTCTGACTAACCAGCATACATCCAGAGTACCATCATATTTTAATTAGCAGCATTTCTGGCCTAACACATTTGATTGAAATAATTAAAAACCTTATGAGCTACTAATTAAAGTGATGCAATAATATAATAGACAACTTGACACAAACGTACTGCTTGCTTTGTGTGCTGCACTCTCATGATCTGTCACAAAGAGGTTTCTTAATTACCTGGTTTAATTATCATGTCACAAAGCACCTTCAATGTTGTAGCTCAGGTTTAAAACCCTGCCACTGAAAAAGCAGCAATCATAATTTTAAGTGCTGCATTTAGTCACCAGTTGGGAGCTGTGGGGCTTGGTGAATAAAGCAGTATGCTTCAAGACTAAACTGAGTTATTAAGCGAAATGCAGTTTTGGTGATCAAACTTCCATTCTACTGTGGACAGTAATCTATGAAACATTCCCACTGGACACTGATCAACACAGTGATCGTTATGTGGGGGCAGACTCAGAAGTGAGCTGATATGAAGACTGAATTACCTTTAGGAGAAGCCACTGTCTTATATCACAGCTAAGCCTATTATTAGTAAGACCGTGTATATTACTAGCTGCATATATAGTAGTCTCAGCATCACAAGTCAATCAGTCCCTTAATTGTAACAAAGGACAATTTTTTTCCCATAAAACCAAATGAGAAAAAAATAGATATTGCATAATAATCTCCTTGGGTAAGTGAGAAAGGAGAATTTTATGTATTTGTTTTCATTTCTGGAAGAATACTCATTGGAGGAATACTGAGATTTTTCACACCTCTTCCTGACAACGTTGATGCTATCCCTACGGGACTATTTAGCAGTGGTGTGTAGAGAGCAGTTCCTAACCTATGTGACAAATGAGTGCTCCAGTGGAAAAGATGTGCCTGGACCCTGATGGCTGCAACTAAATTGCATTAAAAATGAGCTGTTTTTTATTAAAAATATTTGCATCCATAATATTTGCTTCTATTTGATTATTATAAATTGCTTAGTGCGAAATCCTCTGGTCTGATCATACTGGGAAATGCGTAAATGCAGCATGCATCATTAATTTTGGTGGAGGTAGCACAGGCACATTTCCCATGCTGATCAAAGCCGATGGCTTACGAGGGTGATCTCAGCTTTGCTTTCACCCTGAAATTTCAGAAACAGGGCAGTTGGTGACTCATATTTTAATACCCCTGAACTGCCTTTAGCCTTTGGGGTGTGCATGCATTTCTGATATAGACTGGAGGTATCTCCTCTCAGTACTTGGGGAGAAGAGCTCTCAGCATGGTATACAGTATTACTGGGATGGTTTATGTGGCTTTCCCAGAAGTGGCATCTCCAGCCTATTCAGCCTGATGAGAATATCAAATCAGCAGGTGCATTATAGGAGGATTTAAAAAATGACTATTGCATGTATGGATGGCAAGTTCAAAATTTAGGATTAGTTTGATTGTCTAGCTGCATTTTAGTTCACTGCACAATTTACTAACATTAAATTCAGATTAAGCAGAACAGTATTTCTTTTCTTCTCATCATTAAGTTCTGTTTCTTTCTTTTTGGCTGTTCCCTCCCTAATTTGTTTCTTTTCTGTTTTTCAGACTTTACATAAATATTGCTTTTCCATTGATGTTGTCAAATGTTCTTTATTATTTTTTTTTATTCTCCAAACTTCACTGATCCGTTTCTCCCCCCTCCCCCTGGAATTTCATAAGAAGATCCTATTTATGCACAGAAGAAAGGTATTAAATTAGTTAGAAGGGCTTACATTTAATTAATTTTTGTATTATTTTCCTAGTGATAAATACAGTTTTTAAATTATTGGGATTTTCTATAACATCAAGAAGGACTTGATTGTTTTTTTTCACTCAGTAGCATTATCCATCCATTTAGCCCTGCACTCACAGAATATTTTAAGAGACTATACTGATCTTTCCTTGCACTGTTTCTAAGTCTGAAGGTATAAATCACATATCCAGGCAAAGTAAAATATCATAGGTGTCAAACAAGCTGCCTATGCAGATTGTTGTTCACTATATCAGGAGCAATACCTGCTTACAAAATAATATTCAAAATGTTTGAATAAAAAAGCAGATTTTAACTTTGGCTGTGTTCCTGTCCCCCTTTATGCAAATATTCTAGCAAGTTAATTTTCTGGCAGGAATGTCTAAAGAACAAGTACATTTTAAGTGATATTAGAGAACATATGTAAAGGGTGAAATTCACCTCTGCAGATGGCCAACTTGCAGTCTATGAACCATTTAATTCCCACTTAAGCATGGATTTAAGTCCATCTGAAGTAACACGCAGGTTTTGGTATATCCTTTTTACAGGGGTGAAGTTGGAACTCATAAATCAAAGTATTTACACCGGAAACTTGATTCTAAGAGTTGTTTTTATAATCAGGGAATAGAAATAATACCATGTGACCTATGTGTCCAATCTCAAGTTGTGACTATCCTATACTCAAAATTGCTCTTGAATAGACATGAGTTATTCACAGAAGGTATTTGGCAAATAATTTTGAATGGCAAATAAAAATTCAAAAACATAAATTACTTGTAGGCAATTTGCAAACAGAAAAAGATACATTTTAAAACTATTTGCTCGCCTTTACTATTCATTAGAAGGTGCAATTGAGTCAGAAACGTCTCAGAAGTAATATTTTTAATATTATGTGTGTGCTATCAAATTGACTTTATTTTACTCTGAGCCTATTATCTGGTATGGTTAAGTACTTTTTATACTTATTTTTACTTTTACAGATAAGATTATTTCTTGCTGTTTTTTCTAGTTCTGAAAAGTAGTTGTTTTGTAAATTGAATTTTAAACAGTGATTGAAGAAATAAATGTACTTGTAAGATCAAGTAGTGTGGGTTTGTAACACAAAAGAAAAGGGATGCTCTCCGGTGATTAGAGGTCTAAAGGCAAACCGAGTAGGTGGAGGCTGTTTCTTAAAAAAGAAAAAAAGAGAAAGAAAAGGGAATAAAAACTGTCTTTCTTTCTTGAGAATTCAATTCTAGTTGAAGAAAACTGAGATTACATAGTAGTTCAAGTAGAAATAAGCCCTTGTAATCCCTGAAGAAGAGAAATTGACTACTGTTAAATTGTCATTTAAATCTTCCATTTAACTATTTCTAATATTAGGTGATCCTTGTTTCATGGTGATGACTTTTAACCCACACTTCCTTATTGTTTAGAATGATTCACTAACACTTAACAAAAGGTAGTCTTTTATTGGAAAGACGGTTCTAAAACATTTGTCTTCATTTTACATTTTAAGATACAGACTTGTGATTTCAGGACAGGTGAAATAGTTACTCTGTTTTATTAAAAATACCTGGAAACAATGGTGTGTTTAATAGATGTCCCAAAACAGTAAAAGGCAAAATGTTCATGATTGATGATAGGGCTCAGGAGCTATACATAAAAGCACTCCTGTGCTTGTTCATACAGTTACAATACTTGAGCACACAAATGGTGGTAACTGAATATGTGTATTGGGTTGGGTGCATAACTTGCACATGTATTTTCCTGAATGGCTGTGAAATTATATGCACCAATCAGAATGTTTTGTGTGTGGAGCCCATGCCTACATTTTTGAAAAAGTGCAGTATTTGGGGTAAAAGGTTAATTTCCACCTACTGCATGACATGTTGCTGTGTCAATCACACAGTTTGTCTGTTACTACCTAGTACAGTTCTTGAGGTCATGGCATTTTCTTTAATGAAGGATGAAAGAGTTGGGCTTATTTCTGGTTCTGAACGCTTTGAGCTATTGTTCATAGGAGCACAGAAAATAAAATACACTAGCACAAGTATGGGGAAAAAATTGTAGACTCTTGTCACAATTTCTAACACATCTAAATAACAATCCTGCCACCTAGACATCTTGTTAATACTAGTGAGTACCATCTTATAAAACTTTGTGTTCTCAGTTGTGCTCTTAGTCCATCCTGAGTTTAGCTGCAATTGAGAAATTGGCAGTAGCTTATTAAACAAGATAGGCAACTGAGCTGGGTTGTATAACAACTGCATTGCCATCAACTGAAATGTGTGGAAAACTCACAGATTGGGAGAATTATTTCTCTGCAGGCTCTGTAAAGTGCTCAGCAAATCTTCATGTAGTTTTATCAAAAGTCTCCAGTTCTCTGTAGGATACTTATAACTACACAGGGAGAGTGTGAAATCCTGGTCTTAATGGGAGTTTTGTCATTGGCTTCAGTGATGTCAGGATTTCACCTTAAATGCTTTTAGCTGTAGTCACTGTATATGCTCCAACTGTAGAGAAGCAAGATACATGTTAGAGGCTAGGGGCGCATTGCTTTTTGCTGGGCTTCCATCTATCATACCCGTTGCCACAGTATCTGAGCACCTTACTCAGGGCCGGCTCCAGGCACCAGCCCACCAAGCATGTGCTCGCCGCCCTCCCCCCCAGCGCTCTTGCCGCTGGGGGCTCTCCACCCTCCCCCCGGCACTCTGGCCGCTGCGGAGAGCGGAGAGCCCCGGCCGGGCTCTCTGTCCTCCTCCCGGCGCTCTGGCCAGTCGGGGATTGCGCCTTCCCCTGCCACGCTGGCAGGTGGCTTTTTTGCCTAGGGCGGCAAAAAAGCCAGAGCCGGCCCTGACCTTACTCATCTACAAATGATTGCAAGAATTTCTCTGTGTCTGTTTACCTTCTCCCACCTAACTGCATTATTTCCTCCCCTCACCACCACTGTTCTGGCATCTGTGAATGAAATAGTTGGGTGGTTAAAGCATTGATAGGTATTTCATTAATTTAATGTGAATTGTAAATAGGAATTTTCATTTAATTTTCCTATTGAATTCTGGGACTGAAAGATCTGCATTTATGGAGTATTTTTCTTTTTGCATTCGGAGCTTGGACAGCTAAGACTTCAGTTTACATAGAAGTTGTCTGTTTCTTGGACATTCAGCAAGTTCCATTTTTCTTTCACTCAGAGCTCTATAGGAGTGCACTCCTAAGATGATGGTGATCATTTGAAGATCTGGTACTTTTTTATAATGTGGGACTTTTATAAACTGGAGGTAATTTTTTTTTAAGATATCAGAATTTTGTTTGCCTGACTCAAGTGGTTATTTTCTTTGGAAGTGCATACGGTATTTGTGCTTTGTGGTAATGCTGAATTGTAACTAATTCAGTGTGCAAGACTTCCATAAATAATGTCACTAATTAATGTAGCGTTAAGGTTGACTACATTGGCTCATGTCAGTCCAGAATGTCAAATGCACCTGTACATAAGCCTCTAAAAATCTGGAACTATAGAGATAAGATAATGGTCCCATGGGACCACACTGCTACTGCTACACAACTTTAACTCTGCCCTCTGCAATCAGCAATAGGCACCCTGTGACAAAATCTGGCCTTTTCTGTGTTGGGCAGTGTTATTCTGTGTTGTAGCCAACAACATTGTTCCTCTCCATACTTTCCTACTGACGCTTGCTGTGTTAGCTGTAGCTGGATTGATCCAGAAATAAGTTACAGCAGGTTGCCGGGGCTCTGAGAAAAGGTGCAGCTACAGCTAGAGGAAATAAGGATCCCGTTTTCTGGGTGATGGGCAAAGTGGTTGAAAGTAGGTTGTACCGAATCTTAATCTTTATCCTAGTCAAGACAAGGCCTGAGAGTTTTCCCCACGCTATGCCTGTATATGTTGCACACTGTCCTCCAAATATTTGGGATGGGTAGTTATATGATCTCCCCCAGGGACTTATTGGGGCATTGCTGAAAGGGGGCAGAATGCCATGTGGGTGTGCTGATTTAGGAAACATTTCCTTAATCCTGTATCTCCCAGTTTTGGAGGTTTAAGTTTGTTTTACCTTAACTACTTCATGAGGTCATCAGAGTTTTAAATGTAGGTGCACTCAGCTTCTGGAACAGTACATGGCATTGGCAGTCAACCTCTGTTTTAATGACGTTTTGGGGCAGTGAATTTCCCTTGTCTTTTGAGGAAGTAGTGGTAGTGTGGGGGACATAACTGAGTGGCATCTGTATGTGGGGGACAGAAGGGAGAAGGTCTTCCTGGGAACATCTCACCACCACTCAGCTATTAGTTCTGTCCTCCTGGCTGTGCCATGCCCCTACTGGAGCTGGAAGGGTCATATGGAGGGGAGGGAAAGTGGTAACCAAAGGGCTATAGAGCACATCTGCCAGGTGGAGATACCATGGAAGACAGGAGGGTAACCCCAGACTTCTTAATTTACTTCATGGGCTAGTGTAGGGGGACAGGAATTTGCACAACCCACTGCAACATAGCTGTGAATTGCCCCATTCATTTCAATACATGCTCGCTTCCCCCATCTTCAAAAATCTATCCCAGCCTCTGGTGTGAAATATAAATTTTAAGACTAGCTCCCTAAGCATGTGCGTTTCAGGGCAATTAGAATATTAACATCAGATCTTTTGAGTGCAGTTGTAGTTGAGGAACTCCTTAATTAATGACACCAAATTTGAATCACATAGCATACCCGTACCCTTGTTGTGGTATTACCAGTGTTCAAGATAATCTCACTATGTGCGTGGATTTTAGAGTACTTTGAAAATCAAAAGTCCATTCTGTGGAGGCTTTGTCTTGGGAACCTTTTGATCAAATAACCCCGAATTTGTATTGCAAGTTCTCTTCCAGCCTCGATTTTAGCATGCCAATTTTAAGGCAATATACCTCTGCAAATAGATTTTAGAGCACTTTGCAAATTATGTAGCACTCAGGGGATGGGGGAGTGAAGAGGAAGCAAATGGCTGCATTTCTGGAACCCTTGATCAAGTGACTCTCAATTTGCACTACAATAGCTACATTAATTCCTGTTGCTACATACGAGTTTTCAAGACAATCTCTGTACATATTTAAATTGCTCTAAAATTTCCATATTAAAATCAGCTCCTTATGGGAGGGGGCTGTGTCTCAGGAACCACTTGATTAAATGACCTCAAAGATGCACCACTAACTCTAACCCTGGCCCAGTGGAGGTACCATAATTATCAAAACAACATTAGTATGCATGTGGATTTCAGAACACTCTAAAATATTGACTCATAAAGAGAAAGCGCTGTTCTTGGGGCAAAACTTCCAAAGAAGCTCTTTAGCAGCTCGTAACCCAAAGCAAAAGACAGGCAAAAAGTAGTAATGTGTCCAGCAGACATTCTCAGAAATTTGCCAAGGCCAGGACTCAAATACATATTCCTTGGGGTATGCGACTACAGCCTGTTGCCTTCAGCTACCAAGTGACTCCAACATGAGGGCCCCTGTACACACAGTTGTCCACCTTGGAGCAGCAGTCCTGCAGAGTCTTCACAGATCATTCGGTGTAGCACATCGCCCAGGCTCGTGTCAGTTTCTAGAGCTATCTTTAACCCCTAGTAACTTCTAAAAAGTTGCTTCCTCGATGTGGCACTTGATGCTAGCTGAGATCAGACCTAATAGGGTGGTATCAGATGATGTGGACCAGTATAGTAGTTTGAACCACAGGTGTGAGCAAAAAAGAAAAAAAAAGTTAACTGGAAATTATACTGTCAGATTTTTTTTTTAGGGGCACTGTATCTCAGGATCCCTTTGCTCAAATTACCCCAAATTTGTACTACTAACTCTAACCTGGCCCCAATGAGAAGCAGCTATTTTCAAGGAAACCTCAATACATATATGGATGTTAGAGCAGTTAGAGAAATCTGCTGTTAAATGGCAAGCTCATTTCAACCTTAACTACAGTGGTGCTGCCAGCACACTTAAATGAGACCTGAACATATTTGCACACTCAGACCTTCCTTCCTTCACCTTGGGTGGTCTGTTGTTGTGGCTTGGTGACCTTTCCCTTCCCCACCAACATGCCTTAATGTAATATGTTCTAATATGTAACAATGTAATGAGGCTGCTCTATCTCAGTACTTCCTGGTATTGTGAGAGCATATGGGTTTGGGCAACAGGATTTGGAGTACCAGAAAATATTCTGTAGCAGCATATTAGATGCTATAGCAATGAAGGAAAGAGAATAGATAGTGAATGAGTTATAGATGTCCAAAAGCAAAGGAAAGGACTTTATCCCAGGGACAGAGGCCACAAATTGAAATATGTGCTAATGCCTAATATTATATGATATGTTTTGCTCTGTCTAATGAAGCTGAGCCATAATTACGAATTGTCTATTATTTTCATTTGAAGTGGCAAAATTAAGAATTACATTTAAGCTGTATCATTTTTGTTAACTGTTTCTAAATAAAACCTTGAAGATATTTCAGGGTACAGATACTGTTATTAATTCAATGCTGTTTTTAGCATCTTGATTGACTCGTTTTTCAGGACCTTGTTTTTACCATGATTTGGTGAGGTTCCCAACTTTTGAAGCACAAAATGAATTTACAGGGGTGAGAACCAAGCTGCTTTAATGGGTAGCAGGAAAATAATCACATGCATTTATCAGGGGACTTATAATATGATGGCTGGAATGTCCAGAAGTGATGGAAACATTTTCAACTGTAAATTACCAAAATTGGGATTTTAAACTTCCCTTACAGAGATGGCTCTTTAGTTTGGCAAACTGCGCTAAGATAGAGTTAAGTATACTATCAATATACTGTGACATGCATCAGATTTGTAAAAGACTTGTGTTCAAAATACAAAGTGGTGATATAGTGCTTATAAGTTACTACCTTTTATTTTAATGTTTTTTTTACATAGGAGCAACAGCTGCAGCTCGAAAGGAGGTTATTAGGAACAAGATCCGAGCAATAGGAAAGATGGCCAGAGTGTTCTCTGTCCTAAGGTAGGACTTTTTTTTTTAAGTTGCCAGAACGCTGTGTCGTTGCCCAGTTAGTAACTTTTTGATGCTTCAGCATGCCAATCAAACAAGATGCATTGAGCCCTTTTGCAAAGTGCTATCCAGCGTTGTCTGTGAACAGTCAATTGCTAATATTCTGAAATACCAAGTTCCTTCCACAGCACTTCTGTTAAACTTCCTTTAAAATTCTCAACATCCAGAGTTTTTTATTAAGAATCTTTCTCTACAAGTGTACAGTTCACTCTGTTAGCCACTCGGCTATGAAAGTTCAATGCGGGGAGAGTATGCGAGGCATAACACATGTCTCATTAAAGAGGAAGCCTCCTGTCACACTTTGTCACCCATTTCAGTTGCTGCTACTGTGAATATGTTTAAAGATGAAAGCATCAGGTTCATTTAACTAAAACTCCAGGAAATGAACACAAACAATAGCAACTTGTTACCCTTGATCTCCACTGCTCCAATAACACATGAGCAGGAGGAACTAATTGCTGCCTAAAGTTTAGAACTTTCTAGCTGATGTTTCTAAGTAGAATAGAAAACATACGGTACAGTGCTATTCTTACAGCTCTTTCTGGAAAACTCATTTTCTTCATCTCAGCAGAAGGAATTTTTCCCCGTGCAATTCTGCAATTCTTTTATAGCTATTGCATTTAATGCAAAATGTTTGTTTTTTCAAGTGTGTTTCTTAATGTCATTTGATGTGATATTTTTTTTTCAAGTAAGGGGTATGATAGGCAAAAAAACAAATATTTGAAGGCTACGCTCAAGATTACAGATGACGTTAACTGGAATCACTTGATTGTGTCCTGCAATTTACAATGAGTGGGCAGTGTGGGCACAGCTGGTGGCCCATATGTTGCAGACCTCAGAATCAGGGTCTTAAATAGCATATTGAGACAGAGGACTTCGTACCATAACCTCCAAGAGTAGACTCTGTGGCACCCAGCTTATGTTTCTGAGCATCTTTTATCATGGAAAAGGCTTAATAAAAGTCTAGACTAAAACCTACAAAAGAGTTTGATATTGGATGCTCATCTGATTTATTTGGTATTTAATAAATACACTAACAATTTATGCTACATGGTACAGACTTCAAGAGTAACTAATGGTGCTCAGTTGGAGGTGGTTCAATTCTTGTGCACCTAGTCTGACCCCTTAAAGACGTCTGATTTGCAGAGTTTCAACGCTTTCTGAAAACCAGCCTCCTTTTAAATACTGTATTTCAATTAGGGCAAAATTTGAAGCACGCTTGAAAATCCTGGCCTTACATGTACAACCTCTTTCATCACAAAGATTCCAAATTACTTTAAAAGAAGTATATCCACAAGAGATTTCATAGAATCATAGAAGATTAGGGTTGGAAGAGACGTCAGGAGGTCATCTGTTCCAACCCCCGGTTCAAAGCAAGACCAACCTTCATTTCTATTGCCTTCTGCATCAGAGATGGTTGCATTTCTGTATCTCTGGAAGATCACAGCACACTGCATAATGGTACAGAAGGATGGGAAATTGTGGTACCTGATTCTTCAAGCTGTTGAGCATGCTGAAGTTAGTGAATATTGATGGCACTCAGCTCCTTGCAGGAGCAATTCAGTGCTTTTCAGGTCTGGACCTTTAATATCCATAAAGAGCAGACACAACTTTGGTATTGAGGACTATGCCTTTAAGGGCTGAGCTTCCTAGACAGAAAATCTGGGTGGGGCACTATGAAGCTCTTGTTATCCACAGCCAATTAGAACCAGAGTCATAATAAAGCAGATCTGTTGTTAAGCACCGTAAGCACTGAGGGCTAGGTTATCAGATAACATTTTAGGCATGTAGAAAACCACTGTAATCCACAAAACCTGAGTTAGGTGCTTACCCTCCCTATACAATGGTTAGGGAGAGGTAGGTCTTTCAGAATATCACAAAAACCAGCATGCTGGGCAGCTCTCTGTCTCAGCTGGCATGGGCGATGCCAAGAAGAACAATGTGTCCTAAGCCCTGCCCCTCTCAGGGAGATGAGTGCCTAAGTCTGAGCTGCAGGAGGTGCATCCTTCTGCTTGGGATTCTTGACGGAGAGGGAAGAGGAGGAGGACAAAGACTATTTCCCTCATAACCTTTAGCCCTGAGGTTAGGGTACTCACTTGGGATATGGGAGACCGCCCAGTTCAAGCTCCCCCCTCCAGGTGAGGGGGTAAAGATTTTGGAGCAGCCCAAACCACTGGGCTTTAGAGTATTCTGATTTGGGGCTTCCTCAGACTCTCCTGTTGAAGCTGTTCCACTGCGGATAAATAATTTTAAAAGTCATTGGAGCGAGGGGGACTGGATCCTGGTCTCCCACCTCCCAGGTGAGTTCTCCAGCCACCAGGCTACAGAGTCATTCTCATGCTTGCACATGTGTGCTCTCTCTCTCCCCCAAACACTCTTTCATTATTTACAGTGGTGCAGCTAGAGATATCAGAATACCCTATAGAGCAGTGATTAGGGCACTCCACCTGAGAGGTGGCAGATCCCTGTTCAACTACCTTCTCCCCTTCATTCAGAGAAAGGACTTGAACTGAAGGTCTCCTGCATCCCAGGTGAGTACCCTAACCACTGGGATAAAAAGTTATGAGGAATGTCCTCTTAATCCCCCTGGCACCACCTCCTTCTACCAGCCATTTTTGAGTGAGCTCACCTGCAGGGGCCCGATCCAGTAAGCAAACTCAGAGCACACTTACTGGATCAGGCCCCACAGGCAGGTTAGGCAGAGGAATGCCCCTATTTTCCCAATCCATGAATCGCACTGGGGTTTAGGCATCTGGATGCCTAAAGTGAGGCTGCAGCTTGCCTGGCATAGGCACCTAGGGATCTTATACTAGAAAAATGTAGGCAGCCAGTGACACGCTGCTGCAGGCCAGGGTCCCGGCCACCGGCCCTGCTCAGTCCACTGCCCACCTGGGTGAACAGAACCCCCAGCCAGCAGCAGGCTGAGCCAGGCCGCTGGCCAGGACCCCGGCTGGCAGAGAACGGTGGCGGGCTGAGTGGTCTGGGTTCCAGCCGCCGTCCTCTTGCCAGCCGGGGTCCCTGCTGCTGGCCCCGCTCACCTCGCTGCTGGTCTGGGGTTCCAGCCACCTGGCCCCCTGCCAGCCGGGATCCGGGCCTTTGGCCCTGCTCAGACCTCCTGCCGGTCTGGGGTACCAGCAGCCAGCCCAGGGCTCTGCTCCTGGCCTGGTACCAGCGCTCTGCAGCCCTTATCAAAAATTACACTACAATTAGCTTAAAAACTTGAAAACTTAAAAACTTTGTATATTACAGTAATCATTAAAACATGTATAATGTTAATAAATACATAGGTTTGATGAAACAAAGTAGTTGTACTTATGTGCCTGTACTTAATTTGTGTTTTCGATGATTTACCTTCTAAAAAAATCTGGCATGTCTCGCGCCCCCAGAAAGGGCATATTGCATCCCAGGTTAAGAACCACTGCACTAAACTAATCAGATCTGCATTTTAATTTAATTTTAAATTAAGCTTCTTAAACACTTTAAAATCCTTGTTTTCTTTACATACAACAATAGTTTAGTTATATAATAGAGACTTATAGAGACTTATTACTGGCACGCGAAACCTTAAATTAGAGTGAATAAATGAAGACTTGACACACCACTTCTGAAAGGTTGCCGACCCCTGATCTAAACCTTCCCTCCTTGCTGAGGCAGGGCCATCCTTGACAGGTGTTTGTCTAACCTTTTTCTTAAAAACATTCAATGGTGGGTATTCCACAACCTCCCTTGGTAACCTATTACAATACTTAACTATCTTTATAGTTAGAAAGTTTTTCCTAATATCTAACCTAAATCTCAGTTGCTGCAGATTAAGCTGATTACTTGTTGTCCTACTGTCAATGGACACGGAGAACAATTGATCATCATCCTCTTTATAACAACCCTTTACACATTTGAAGTCTGTTGTGAGGTCCCCCCTCAATCTTCTTTTCCCAAGACTGAACGTACCCGTTCTTTTATATTTTCTTCATAAATCGTTTTTTGAACCTTTTATAATTTTTGTTGCTCTCGTTTGGACTCTCTCCAGTTTGTCCCCGTCTTTCCTAAAGTATGGCACCAAGAAGTGGACAGAGCACTCCACCTGAGGCCTCACTAGTGCCGAGAAGTGTGGAATAATTACATCCTACGTATGACACTGCAGTTAACACACCTCACAATGATATTAACCATTTTTTGCAACTGCATCACATTGTTGACTCATATTCAATTTGTGATCCACTATAAACCCCAAGATCATTTTCTGTAGTACTACCACCTAGCCAGTTATTTCCCATTTTGTAGTTACACATTTGATTTTTTTTTTCCTTCCGAAGTGTACTACTTTGCACTTGGCTTTATTTAATTTAATCTTGTTGTTTTCAGACCAATTCTCCAAATTGTCCAGGTCATTTTGAATTCTAATTCTGTGCTCTAAAGTGCTTGAAATCCCTCTCAGCTTGATGTCATCCACAGATTTTATAAGCATACTCTTCACTCCATTAGCCAAGTCATTAATGAAAAATATCGAATTGTACTGGACCCAGGACAGTCCCCTGAGGAACTCCACTAGATGTGTTGTCCTGGTTAGATGGCAAACCATTGATAACTACTCTTTGAATATGGTTTTTCAACCAATTGTGTACTCACCTTATAGTAATTTCTTCTAGACGATATTTCCCTAGTTGCCTCAGATCTGCCACTCCTTTGTGGACATGGGTTGGTAGAGGTCACACTAGGACCTGAAACCACCCCCAATTTCTGGTGTCTTTTGCCCAGGGATCTTCACTTCTACTTATTTAAGTCTCTGCTGCGTCTTAAAACTATTTTTAGCCAGTTCCAAAAAAAGGCTTTTTTAGACATCCAGAAAATCATATACTACTGCACTTCACACACAGTATGAACACATCCGGATCATCAGCTTCTGAGCCAGAATAGCCATAACCTCCTTAGCTATACACCGTGAAGGTGAGTTGACACATTGCCATTTTGACATAACTTGGATAGAAAGCTGCTTTCCACATATGTGAAGCTCATAAAGTATAAGATCCACCTCAAAATCAGGGGTTAAAATGACATTTCACTCTTTTGCTAATTTCCCTAAGAAAAAGTCATCATACAAAGGTAGGTTTAGGATACGTCACATAATGCCACAAGTGCCACCATTTCTACATGACATCAGTGCTTCATGATAGGACCACATAAATAATTTCAAGTGAATTATATTTTTGATCATATTTTTATGGTGGAAATAAAATACCTGAACAGCAAAAGAAAAGGGAAAAGAAGGCTATGCTGCAATTCAGGGTTAGCAAAAAAAATAAATAAATACTGTGTTACAGTAGGTGCTTGAGAAATACCCAATATATTCTTAATTCATCAAAACAGAATTGGCAGGAAAATACTGTGTACAAACACCCTGTAAAGGTAAATCCATAAGAAATATTGGAATCCTTTTCCAAGATCAATCACAAATGAGGCGAAGTGACAATTCAAAACGCAGGTTATGAATTTTCTCTCAGAAATAGATTATCAACTGAGGGCTTTCAACCTTGCTTGGTGTTTAATACCCTTTAATGTGATACAAATGCAGTGTTAATTCTGCTTGACATTCAAACCTTTGCTTGTGCCCTGATTGGAGTATAGAGGAAGAGAGAATCTGACTTGGGTTCTTAAATCATGAAAACAATCTGCATAATCTTCATGCTGTAAGTAGAATCTAAAATGAATATGCTGCAGGGGAGAAAGACAAGCTCTTACATACAGAAATCTATGGGCCTTGCATTATTACTAAACAAAAACAATACTTACTTGACAGCTCTTGGTGTTAGTGGAGAAAAATACATTACCATCTAGTACACTTGGGGCCAAATTCTGCATTTGTGTGTGTGCATTTTGGCTTCCATCAGATTAACATAATTTCACATTTCAAAGAAAAATACATCAAAATTTGCTTCTCTTAAAGAAATTGGGGCAGTTTTCAGTTTTTGCTGTAAGCAAGTATCAATTCAAACAACATTATACTTCTTTAAAGCAATATTGAGATTCTTTTCAAGCTGTTCAGTCATTGTGATGAGGAGTTCTTCCTTATGCTGTTTCTCGTGCATTCAAAATGATACACTTTACACTTCTATATTTGGAAACCTGCCAAACTCACTCCTCAAATTTCCTAAAATGATTTTCCTTGAGTGCATGAAC
Source organism: Trachemys scripta elegans (assembly GCF_013100865.1). Lineage (NCBI taxonomy): Eukaryota > Metazoa > Chordata > Testudines > Emydidae > Trachemys > Trachemys scripta. The sequence continues at coordinate 27,163,567 of NC_048302.1, read as the reverse complement.
TAAGCTAATTTACTGTCATTGTCACAGTAGCAGTGGTGAAGTTGAGACTAAAACTTCCCATCAACTTAATGCTTTTGCTTATTGCTGGGTACCTTATAATGACTGACAAGCAACTGATTACATCCCTGGCTATTAGTCTAGATGATGGTTAAAAAAAGTCCTGATTTGGGGGAGTGTAGCATAGGAAGGGGTTAAATGTGTTGCTAACAAATGCTATTACTCCTCTCGTCCCACTGCTCCCATGTTGATGGCTTAGAGAAGGGGTGGCCAAACTTACTGACCCTCCGAGACACGTATGATAATCTTCAGAAGTTTGAGAGCCGGGGCTTGCCTGCTGAGGCTTGGGGCTTCTGCCCTGCAGGAGGCACCTACCAGGGCTCGGCTTCAGCCTTGCACCTGCTGAAGGCCTGAGTCCCGGCAGGTGCGCCCCGCGGTGCTAAGGCCCCGAAACCCACCTCCCCGCTGGGCAGAAGCCCCTATCCCACCACCCTGCTATAAGGCAGAGTTCCCGAGTTCTCTTCCCTCCCCCACAGTCAGGTAGGTGGAGAATGGGTGGGGGGGCACTCCACGAGCTGCACTTTTAACTGTAAAAGAGCCGCACGTGGGTCGCAAGCCAATTTGGCCACCCCTGGTTTACAGCAACATTACAGTGTCTCTATATATTTGCATACTTACTTCTACAGGGCCAAGTTACATTATTAGCTGAATAACAGCCCACATCCAGTACTGTGCAGAGGACCTGGGCAAGACCTATACGCCACTTGAAACCTCAAGTAGAGCATACGTGAGACTTCAGTGGTGCCTCATGCAGGCCCTTTGCACAAGGGTGAATTTTGCCCCCTGGAAAGACAGCCTAAACATTAAAACGGCACTAAGATGAGGATGCAACTTGTATTGTTGCATTATTACTAAACAAAAATTTTCCTCAGTCCAACCGCTTGTGTTCCAATCCTAGAAAAGAAAAAATACTGATTTTCTTTTTCCCCTCTACAGAGAAGAGAGTGAGAGCGTGCTGACACTGAAAGGTTTGACTCCAACAGGAATGCTGCCCAGCGGTGTACTCTCTGGAGGGAAGCAAACTCTGCAAAGCGGTAAGCATGTTTGTCTTTGTGTGCCATTACATGTATGAAACGATAGACTGAACTGCAGATGCCAAGGAAAAATAATCACAGTCTTTCAAAGGAAAAAATTAAAGTACAAAATAAAACAGATGGTTTGTAGTACTTGCTCATTTGTGAGTAGTTCTTATAAGGCCACTTTCCAAGACTACTTATGTCCCACTGATTTTCAGAGAGAGAAATCAGAAAATAAACTTTACAAACATGATAAATCAGCATTACCTATAAAGGTACTTTCAGTTCACACAGTTCATAGAAGAAAAAAAAAGAGACTATAAAAACTCTTTTGCTATTTGCAGTACTGCAGATTCAGCATAAATAATGGCAATCAAACTGTATTCTGTCTATCTTCTCCTTCCTCATTGAGAATCACCAACAAAAATAGTTCTAGAATTGGAACTTATCTTCTGACGATTCTAAATGATGATGTAAGAGGTACATAAAAGAAAGCAATTTCACAATCTGCATGAATCTGAAGTAAGGGATTTATTAATACTCTGGTCACTATGTATGCAAGCACAATACACTTTTTCTTTCCAATTTTATAGCAAGGCATGTTACAGGTATATTGTCAGTATGTAGCAGGGATACATTTGATGTAATATTCCTCTTGGAATTTGGAGTTGCAAAAGAGTGTTTAACATTACTATATGCTCTCTTTTTTTTGTTGATTATCATTCAATATATGCCAGGCACCCAAGAATGTTTTATATTTCTATAGTATAGTTCTGTTGTCAATACATGTGAGAAATGGAAATTCGCTTTATATTTTTAACACAATCTCAGCCTCTTATTTTCCTGTTTCCTTCCTGGAATATTCTTTCTCTTTGTATTTTTCCCTTTACTGTCTCTTTTCTCTTACCTAGAAGATTCAGGTATTCTGTGGTGTGTTTTTTTGTTTGTTTGTTTGTTTGTTTGTTTGTTTTTGGGTGGGAGGAGGGGAGAAGGTTGTAACTTGTGTGTTACACAGAGAGTAATGTTCTGCTTTGAAAATGCTGCAATATGATTCACTAAAATGCTCATTTCAGTAGAATTATGGTCTTTATCCAGGCTCTTCTCATTATCGTTTCTTTAGACTTGTCAGAGAATTTGGTCCAAGCAAAATGTTATTGTCATCCAGTGAAAAAATTAGGAACCGAACTAACTTAGAATATTGCCAAAAAATTCTAGTTAAAATGGCTAAAAGGAAAATCCCCTCATACTGCAGCATTCTGGCTTAGTAAAACATTCCTATACACAAACCATTACATTAGTTAACACAGAGTACACCATTCACCAACTATTCTGATACCTACACAGTTTGTTAGCACATTTTCATAGTACTATATGTATTAACAGAAAATTTGACGAATAAGTTCTGTGGAAGTACACATTTTAGTAGTTACTATTTATTTCTAATGTGTCGGTGCTACTTTGGATCCAGTTACTCATCTTAATTTCTAACCACAGTCATTCTATTTCTTTTCGTTTTTGTTTCATTTTTGTTTCTATTTTTCAAGTCCCTTGATTTACCATCCTCTTACTTTTTACCCTGCAAGATATAGGCTCACTGTGGTGTGTGTGGATTCCCATGGGTGACTTCTCCATGCAACAGGATGACAATATACATCTCTTAGCATTGATCTCAAGCTATATTTAACATAACTACAAAAAAAAATACTTTTTTATTTAAAAAAATCATCTCAAGTTGAAGAAAAGGGGAAAAGCTAAAAGCTTTGACTCTTAATCCGTTTTCTAAAGTAGTAGTCTTTTTATCAACATTTCTTAATAAATATCTTGGCTGTGCCATATAGATTGCATTTCCTGCCCACTTCAGCCTCTGAGTCTCTGGCTGTAAGAACAAATTCAAACTGACTGGTTATTTTTAATAGGGATATTTTTTTAAAAAATTGATCAACAACGGTGTACATTACAGAGTAGCAACCGCCTAACCATAAAAGTTTCTTTTCTGACCAAACTGTTATTTTTTTTGCTACCAGCAGCCTTAAATTTCATATATATCCCTACAGTGTGTTAAATACCATCTGATTTAAAATGTTAAAAATGCTTGGATTTCCAAGATGATGGTATAATGAGGGAGGTATGCAGATAGAGCTGGGACATGCATTGATACTGAGCTAACTTGCAAGTAAAAGAGACACAGTTTGTATTAACCCTCTGTCTTATTGTTTTGGTTTTTTAAGTCAGGAAAGAGAACAAATGTTTATATTACAAGTTGTAAATTTTGCCCTTTTCTCTTAAATGACATTTCACTCCTGTGCTGTACTAATAGCAACAAGTTTTCTCCAAACTGAGATAATAAATGGTGTGAATTTCTTCTGCTGGCTTTATGCCATTTCCCTCCCGCCCTTTTTGACACATTTTTTTGGTAAATGCTGCAGTAGTTTTACAGCACACTGTGTAGGTCAGATGCACAATATGGAAAATATTTTTGTCAACTTCTTTGAGTAAAAAGAAAATTTGTCAAATTTGTTTTTTCTTAAAGTTTAATTTGTGAATCCTTCAGCTTTCCAAAACATTTTCTACAGCTCAAACCAGCCTGCAAACTAGACTTTTTCTGTTCCTTGTATGGCATTTCTGTGTTGTCTTCTGTGCCGAAATCCAGCACTTACAGTAACATTAGTTATTAGCTCCTTTGCTATTCACTGACTTGTTCTTAGCGTTAAAATCCTCTGCTCATTTTTCTCATTCGTTTTGCTACCCCCTTTCTTCCCTTCAGCGACTGTTGAGGCTATTGAGGCTGATGAAGGTAAATTGGCCAGTCCCCTTTCTGTTGTTGCTGCAACAGATAAGGGCTCTGCTGGGTGTATTCATTTTGCTGTAGCTTGTACAGAGTGTGTGGGTGTGGGCTAACAATTGTGGCTCGGTATTAACCAAAGTATACTTGCTTTAAAGGGGAAAGTCTTTTGTTGTGGTTTTTTTCTTAAAGGTACAATGATGTTCTAATTTGTGTACATTGAAGTAAGTACTGAGTAGCGTCACAAGGGGACGAGGGGACTTTTAGCTGAAAGAGACGGGGACACGGCAGCTGTTAGTAAATGCTCTTTGACACATAGCGCATAAGCTGTATTCTTAGGGCTGAATCATTTCTCTGCCTCAAATCATTTTCTGCTATCATTGATAAAGAAGAAAACACGCAACTTTATAAACGTGGTTGGGGGTGGCGGGGCTGAAGTCACTAGTAAAAAAATAATTTTGAATGGTTCTTTGTTACAGTTCAACATGTTTTTTATGTCTCTCTAAAAAGTAAAACAACATGAGACATTTGTCTGCAAGATGTCCGTTTCTTCTGGTAGTGTCAGTTAATGTACTGGGTATTTATATTAGAGCAACCATTAGCACCAGCACCATCTAAGCTACAGATCTAAAAAGACTGGCTGCCTCGGAAGATTTATGAATGCTCAGTATTGCAAACTTTGGTGCTTTATTGATGATCCTTTTAATTTAATCCACATGCAATTTTATTAACCATACTGTTAATATCTAACTTTATATTTAAATATGTATATACAGTATGCAATCAGTAATAAAAGTTTTGGAAGAAGAATTTCAAAGTTCCCCTTTAAAACAAAATTCTTTTCAGTTGTATTTTGTTCTTGCCCCCCTAAAAAATAGTTGACTTTTTAGCAAAAAACAAAATCTCATTGTCATGGTATTTTAGTATGATGATAAAAGTGCCTTTTTTGGCCATTTGAATTTGTTTTTGATCTGTATAAAGCAGGGAACATAATTGTAGAACAAAATAAGTAAGAGAAAATACAACTGCTTTCTAAATAGCAGTGAGCGAGCTGCTATTTATGTTGGAATTATCTATTCCTATTGGCAAATTCTAATCTGCAGTGTGCATTCTCGTTGACAGTTTGGCTGTTTTCTGTGATTTCTGTGACTATGTGTCGTGTTTGGTATACTCTCAGTGTCAAGTGCTAATACTCGTTGTCTGACCAGCAACTACAGCAGAGCACATTCCTCAGCACTAAGGTTTATAATATGTCTGCTTGAAATAAAACTGATTGAATGCAAGCCCCATTCCAGGAATATTCATTCTTCAAGTTATTCCTTCATTTGCCATTATCACTGGGTAGCCACTCTAGCCATACATATTTTTACTAAATAAAGCAAACAAATGCCAGATAAAAGGTTATTTCCCCTTATAAGCTAAAAATAGCATCACTGTAGTTGTTCACCAGGGCCTGATCCTGTGAGATGATCATCACCCACAACTCCCAGTGGGCTGAGCACCTTGAAGGGTCAGGCTGCAGAAGAGGAGACAAGATTTCCAACTTAACACAGTTTAACCCATCCATTAAACTTTTCTTAAGGGTTTGGCATTGGTGTTCATTAGACATATTTATTTTGGGGGTGGAATTAAAGAAGAAGCTTTGCTGTGGGCCTTGCCCTCTTTCCACTTTTCCTCCCCCTTTAATTGAGTAATCACCATTATGTTAAATTAGTATATGTTAAAATAGTATATGCAAAAAAAACCAGGCACATCAAAGTTTACTTGAAATATGAAACATCCATTAAATTGGTTAAAGAAATTAATCCTGAGGAACAAATTAGTGCACACACTTGCACAGGAATGGTTGGCAAAATTTCAGCATGACAGCTGCTTTCCACGCTCCCCACAAAATTCAGTGAGTGGTATGTTGGTACCAGGGACTTATTTGTAAGAGATACTAAGAAGAAAAGTGCTAGCTGCTTCAGAGTTGGGAGAGGATGCTGAATTTACAGAAACTTTTCTTTTTGGTAGGGTATGGTTCTGTTGGGTCAGATTGGGAGGGGAAATGTTTATCTCTCAAACTGCTTTATCTTGTTGTCCCGGCGAGTTTGCAGGTTCCTGGTACTAACACACTATCTCTGCTATATGGCATGTTAAGGTAGAAGTATAACAAAAACGCAACCAACGTTCTGGAAATACGGTAAATTGATTTGATTTTGAATAGATGAGAAAAAGGCACGGAAGGCTACAATAAGTTCTATTAATGGTTGCGAACAACTCTTTGCCTACATTGCCTTTTTCTCTTCTGTTTTAAATAGATGTATCTTCAAAAATAAGTCCTGTAATATAATAGTTGTATCAGATTCTAAAGATACTTTTGCGTAATCTGTGGACACCTGCTGAGATCAATGAAAATGTACTTGCTGAAGGACAGATTCATTGACTTTTTAAATTCAGTTATTGGGTCCTATGCTGATGTATTTTCAACATTAAGAGGAACAAATATGCCAGAAGACTATTTTTAGTCCATGTCATACTGAATTACTCCAGTTTAACCAAATTACTTTCTAGGACCCATGTGATGACAGGGAAAGTTACTGCTCTTGAGTAACACATGAGCAGTTCATCCGTGATTAATAAATTGTAAGGCATTCCAAAAGGATTATAGAACTATCCCTGTTTGATATCTTTAATGTGTATCCATCAAATTGATCACTCTGTGCCATACATGATTTCTGATTGGCACAGTATGTAAGTCTTTATTCAGTCCTTACTCCAAAAATAAGTCCTTGAAAGTCCATGGGATCTTTGCCAGAGTAAGGATGCTAAGGTTGGACACAATGTTTGTAAGGCTTTAATTTATTACAACAAAGTATAGATAGATAGATGTTTTGCCTTGAGCAATGCTCATAATTACAAATTGTAGCTTCATGTCAGCTTCATAATATTTTAAGCCAAACTCAAGTGGACAAAAAAAAAAATAGAATTTAATCTTGTTGAAAGACATTTGGTTTGCGAGAGACATTGGTTGTTAATTTTTCAGTTTTTTCTAAATACGGTAAGAAGTCTATTGTGGTGTCAGATTTTTGTCATTTTGTTCATCACAATGGGGGAATTTCTCAGCTATTGACTGTTGATAAATTGATAAAATACCAACAGTTTGACTTTGCTAACTTCCTTCTTTTTTTTAATAATCCTTTATTTAGCTATCAAAGGATTCTCACCACAGCATAAGATCACTAGTTTTGAAGAAGCCAAAGGCTTAGATCGAATTAATGAGAGGATGCCTCCACGCAGAGATGCCATGCCATCTGATGCCAACCTTAACTCCATCAACAAGGCAATCTCCTCAGAGACTAATGGCACTGACAGCAATGGCAGTAATAGCAGTAATATTCAGTGACCACTTCCTGTTTTTTTTTAGCTGCAGGGCATGATGGGATTGCTGCACATCAACAGTTGGATGTTCTTGCCTCTGATAATAGCTTACTTGCTCTGGGAGCCAGGTGTTGGAGTCAGTTTACAATATCATCTAAGAGGAGATAGTAAACTTTATTTTGGTGGGTGGGGGGTGGGGGCCAAACACCTCCTTTGGATATGCCTTTAAAATGCTTATAGAAATATGAAAGCTAATGCTGGTATATATTGCAAAGTTAGGGGAATTGAACATGTTTTCCTACTGCATTGGGAACTTCTAGATATGTTACTGAAAGGCCTTTTATTATGTTACTGGACATGAAAACTTTGTCTAATTTCTTACTAACTATTGTACGTTTACAGTTGCAGCACTAAATATGGATGACATCAAAACATTTTTAACAAAATGATGTACAAACTAAATAAGGACTATTTATTGATAATGTTTTGCTACTCTTGTCAGACAATGGCTATAAAATAAATTAGGCAGTCTTTAAAAATATAAAAACAGAATGTTGCAAATTTGTTAAAAATGCCAAAAAAGGAAGAAAAAAAAAAAAAAAAAAAAGAGAGAGAGAGACAGTTTAATTTTGTACAGATTATGCTTACCTCAGGTTTCTTTAGTGTGCTTCAATGCCCTTCTTTAAATATAACACTTATCTTACTAATTTGGCAGCAAATATCTTTTTCTTCAACTTTAAAAAAAAAAAAACTGGAATAATGCTAACATTTATCTTTTTTTTTTTGCTGTTTATATTTAGGGTTTTTTTGTTTTTTGGGGGGGCAGTTTTTCGTAAATCAAGTCTTGGTTGTGGCTTGCTGAATTTAAATATTTATGAGTGGTGCATTTTTAAGTATAGTGAACAAGACACCATATTAAGTGCAGTGAAAAGCATCTATATTCTGTAAAAATCTGCCTATGCATGTTTTTTAAGGAAAAAAATTGGCTGTATAGGCCTGTATGGGACTGTAATGCGCTTAGTGGTCTGACTTATACTGGAAATGTATGTATACTGGCGTACTTTATATTCTCTAAAAAAAAAAATGCTTAATGCCTTTGAAATTTTGTAATCAAAAAGAGCTTTGAAAAATCTAAGGGGGAGAGTATTCTTAAAAAGTTTTTAACATAAGCTTGTCAGTGCACATATAGATGGTTAGCATGTTTAGCAAACCTTGTGAAATTTAAATAAGTTTGTAGTTACATGTGAAACTCTAAATGCATGATAACTGTTAATGTCATAATGGTTTAGTCATTTTGTTATGTTCTGTCATGTGCCACAAAATGTGTAATTTTTTCACTTTTTTCCCTTTGTATATCAGTTACGGGTTACAAATGGTTCATTCTAAAAAAGAAAAATGAAACAAAACAGTCCATTGATATTTTTTAACAATTGTATAAGTGCCCAAGTAATTCACTACAGCCTACAGCCTTGCCTTTGTAATTTGACTTCTGAAATGTTGGCAATCAAAGCATGCACTTGTAACAATGAAAAAAGCATTTTATATTACTACTCAATAAAAATGTGCATGAATTTAAGGTGCTTTTCTCTCTCTGGCTGAATCTCTCAAGTTTGCAAGCATCCATGCTCCTACACACACCTTATTCTCATTGTTTCCTTTTTTTTTAATACAGGAGAAAAGACATCCATTTAGGAGAAAAAAGCCACAGGATGTTTGAAACTTCTAGTGAAAGGTCATCTTTTTACTAAAGACAAAATAATTTATTACCAAGTCGTTTCAGAGTTATCGGACATTTCAACTGTAATAAAGAGCTGAAAACTGCCATTATTTCTGTTTTTTCCTCAAAATTCCAAGCCAAGTTGTTTTTCTCCTACACTGTGTACTGCAACTATTCTGACAAACAATGTGAAAAATTTACTGTGTGCCCTATTTCACTGGTCTTTCTAGTGTCTTATATTTCCAATACACTTTCTTCTTTCCAGCTAACATCATTGCAGATTTAGCATGCAGCAACAGATAGTGTATTTCTGCGCTGTATCCAGGCTAGATGTTCTGATTACCCTCTGTTGACATAGGCCTCCAAAGCCTTCTATGTTGAAGCAAAGCAACACTTCTTTTTTAGATTTCTGAATAGAAATTCACATTGACAGAAAGTTTATGGAATTAACCCTGAAGTAGAACATGAAGATACTCTTCTTCTATTCTGATCATTTAAAAAAAAAATCCAGTTGAAATCCTAAATTCTTCTTTCTTTTTTCTTTTTTTGTTTTGTTTTGTTCTGTCTTGTAAATTGTGAAGATATAATTGGAGTTGGTGAAGACCTCTCATTAAAAATGAACAAGTGGAACAGACAAATCTTAGACACGTTCCTAGTTAGTTCTATTCTGCACTTAGAACGCTTCGAGATGCTGAGATTTAAAACCTTCATTTTGTTCAAACATATGAAATTTAAAACCTTCTGTCTGGCTTCTTAATCATTTTTGTGTCCTTCGTCTTTCCTCTACTTCCAAGTCTCTTGTGCTCTTATTCGAGCAGGAAATGCCCACAACAGCAACGGTCATCAATATTGCATCGGTTCTCCTTTGAGGTGCCATTATTAACCATTGATTTGGTGTCTCACTTAACACTAAAAGGTCAGTGTTAATATAAGTCTCTTTTCCCCTTTCACCATGTTTCCTATTGATTTGGCAGAATAAAACATAGGATGAAATCAGAGCTGTTCCGTGATATCCAGGACTCAGTGATAAGAAGGTAAAAAGAATAATATAAATCTATAATTGGTTTTTGCAGATCCCAATAAGAAAAAATAAGTCCTTCAAAGAAGAGGTGAAAAGAGGGTAGTTATCCATCTGTTCTAAGGAATAATATTATCAAATGGTCTTTACAAAAAAATTATATGAAAGTTTGCATGAAATTGCAATATAGCTCTTAGCCTGACCAGCCATGCTTATTTACCAGATTATGGACCTTACCAGTGAGCTCAGTCTCAACAGCCAATGCCCCTGATCAGTTAGTGAGTTTACAAGTCTTATCTAACTGGAAATAAAAGTACAGGGAAACAAAGAACTGTAGAGTAGTGAAGGTTTATTTCAAAAACCCTGCACTTTTCCCTGTTGGTAGGTGTTTCATGGATGTGGCATAAAGCAAAGCATAGAGTGTAGTCTCAGGGTGTGTGCAGGCTCACACAAAGATGGCTTCTGCTCTATGCAGGTTTGATTCCCTCCGCACTAGATTAGAGCAGTCCGAGGGTTATTCTAATATATGCCACCTGCAAACATGTCCAGGGATTAAAAATGCCATTCAAAGGTCAGCATGGTACATATCCGCCTGACAACCCCCTTCCCTCCAGCTATGGTTTTTTCTCTCTGCTACACCAGAGAGGTGTGCCTGGAGTAAGAGGTCTGTGCCGCGGAACGATTCCCTTAGAATGAGTTGATTCTCCACGGGCTGTTTGCACTGGCTTTAGGACCGAATTATGCTGGTGTGGCAGAAAACAGCTGCATTATACCCACTATATGGCTCTGTGTCGTTTCATCTCTACTGCATAAGCCATAATCAAACAAATGGCTGATGCCAACAGCAAGATTTAAAATTTGATTTTTTTCCAACCACTATGTCTTCTATAGGGAAAAGGGTTTTTCTCCTAATGCTCTTTATGTACATGTTGTGAACAACATAGTAATATTCCTTGTAAATTATTGAGCATTTTGAGAGGTCACTACAAGATGTTAACTGTTTCTAAACCCTGTCCAGTGGCCCCACAGAACTGTGCTTGCTACAGTCATATTTGTTAGGCCAGAGTTGCAAACATCTCATCCAATTTTTCCAGAATTTGGAGTGTTCTGGCTCAGGCCCACTTTTGTTTGCTGGCAAGGACCCAGTGTGAGTTCCCTGAACAGTGTGGATACAGTTTCTGAGAACTGTGCTAGTCAAATCACGGTCAGGAAAGCTGCATTAGTACAGTAGTGTTTGTTAAAATAGGTCTGTTCCCGACGTGGTGAGAGCCTAACTTTGCTGCTTGGGAAGCAAACTGAAGAGGAAGTTCAAACCCAGAAACTATCCTGTTAGGGATGATTTCTAGATTTTTTTTTTTTTTTTTAATGATTTAAAATTACAATAGAACCTCAAAGTTCTGAGCACTTTGGGAATGGAGGTTGGTTATAATCCTGAAATGTTCATAACTCTGAACAAAACATTATGGTTGTTCTTTCAAAAGTTTACAACTGAACTTTGACTGAATACAGCTTTGAAACTTTACTATGCAGAAGAAAAATGCTGCTTTCCTTTTATAATTTTAGTAGTTTATGTTTAACACAGGACGGTACTGTTTGCACTTTTTTTTTTTTTTTTTTTGGTCTCTGCTGCTGCCTGATTGTGTATTTCCAACTCCAAATGAGGTGTGTTGGATAACTGGTCAGTTCGTAACTCTGGTGTTTGTCACTCTGAGGTTCTACTGTAGCTTGGAGATTTCTTAAAAATCTGCATCCTTCCTTCCTCTCCAAGATCCTATCGCTCAGCTTCCAGGCAAAACTGCCAAATCTTACACTTCCTGTAAAGAGAAGGATGTGAGTGTCTCAGTTTCAGGACAGCTGCACCTTTAATCCCCCTCCATTGTCTACTCAAGGAATGTCCCCTCCAGTATCAGGCCTTTAGTTGTCACCTCTCTCTGGGCAGGGACCTGGATCCCACTACTTCCTGACCAGGGATTTAGGCTTGCAGCTCCTTGCATTTCACTGCAATTAAGTCCAGTCCCTGCTTTTTGCTTTCTTTCCTAGGACAATGACAGTGTCTTACAACTCTTTCAAAGCAGAGTTACGTTTCTTTACAAACAGAAGAATACAGAGAAAACATACAACAATAACAGGATCTGAACACTTTATCAGTAGCTCCCCATCAGTCCTCTGGAGATCCTGGCAGGTTTGTCTTTCCAACCCTTCAGCAGGGCTGGGTCCACCGTTGGACAAAAAATGATGTGCATTTGCTGAATCAAAACTCCCTTGTATCTGATTAAACTCAGCTTTTTATACTAGAAATCCTTTCTTTGTCTCCTGGGGTTTCTGGTACCTTTTTGGACCAGTATGTGCAAACCACCACAGGGAGTGGTACTTCCCAGGAACTGCAGTAATCACCATCCACTGATTTTAGTTCCTGGAGGAGCTCCATGGAGTGAAATATAATCTCTAACCCACAGAGATACATAGAACATTCATAAACTTAATATAATGCAGTCCCCAAAGATACTATATGTGGCTGCTATAGTTGTCACAGAGAGTTCCTGCAACTTCAAATTTTAAAAAGCAAGCAGAAAACTTTTTTTAAAATAGTTTGCAGCTCTCTTGGATAAAGTAAATTTTATGGAGGTTTTTTTAATTTTTCTTCACAGTTCATTTTTAACAATTGAAGACCGTTAGTTTCACATGTTCAAACTTACTGGAAAACAATATGAAATACACAATTACTAGTAGAACAGATACAGCTGGGATAATGTGTATTTTGTTAAACATTTTTTAAAAGTACATTGAAGTGTTCAGTTACTGTAGTATAGAAAACTAGAGACTGGGAAATTTTTTGCCGTTAGACTTTTTCAATATTCTTGGCATCAACTAATTTTGGAATCACAAAACTAGTATGAGTTCACAAACCATTTCTCCTGTAATTTAAACCTGTGGGATTTTCCCCAAGGCTGCTTTGATTTCAGAAAAGATAACATGGCAGCTATGTATTAGGGTTAGAAGTGCCAGCCTAGCATTAGAGGGATACAAGTGTGTGGTCAATGTTTAATGAAACATATAATGTATGCATTATTTTCTTCCTCTCTCCTCCTAATTTCCCCCCTCTCTCTTTCCCTCTGCCCACGGTCATCTTCATCTTTTCCACTATTTTTTCTTTTGGTTTTTATTCTTTTTCTTATTGGCGCAAATGTCCTAATATAGCAAACAAAACCAGTGTGTCTTATGGCCTTCACACAATAATAGTATGAAGCAACCACACAGGCATGACGGTGTCCAAATAATCATGATTATTAAATATATACAAAATGCGAGGCCCAGTTACATATATGTACTGCTGCTCTTGCTGGCTTCTAAGGATTTGTCTACGCAGTCCTTTAGTTTACATCAGAAGGGTGTAAATTTTAGTCTGCACTGACATGTAGTGCACTCCCTGGGCCATATGATCTCTGCTGGCATGCACTAAAAGTTCCCTAGAGCGATCTGATGTCCCGTTTTTAAAGGGACAGTCCCGTTTTGGGGACTTTTTCTTATATAGGCGCCTATTACCCCCCACCCCCGTCCTGTTTTTTCACAGTTGCTATCTGGTCACCCTACCTAGGGTTCGTTACTGTAGTCCTGTCTCAACCAGTACTATGTTAACATACATGAGGAAACTTTTAGTTTTTAGTGTATGTCAACAGGATCCACACAGGTCAGTTAGCATGTAACACACTGGAACCGATTAAAATTTGCACACCTCTGGTGCTGATTAAAGCATTGTAGACAAGCCCTCAAACACAGAACACTGAGTGCCACTAGAGGGGGCTCAGAAACTATTTAAAGAGGTTTTACTCAATTCCTGTATGCTGCAACTCTTTCCCTTTAATGTAAAAGTAAATGTTAAATATTATACAATCATTACTATAATTAAATATAAAACATGCTACAAATTAGGTCTGGGAGGGGGATTATAATCTGGTTGATGACTTGTGGATATAATAACAATAGCATCTGGAAGAGTATCTGTACTTTCTGGTGTAGCAGTATCAGCAACATCTTCCAGCTTGTAGTCTTAGGGTCACTTATAGTACAAACAGGAGCATCACAATTCTCTAACTACATTGTAGGGTCAGTATTTTATTCAGTAGGTGTTCTTAGGGTAGAACATCCTGAGTAACTTGTGCTTAAAAATGGGGCTATGTGCTTTCTCCATGACAATTTTGTTGCCACTTCTATCAGCTTACACCAGTGACATAATCACTCCAGGATTCCACAAATTATCTCAGCAATTTCTTACTCAATTTTTTCTCTCAGTTCATTTTGACTATTGGTAGCCATTTGATCAAACTGTTTCTTAAAGTCCCTCTGTAGATGTGGTTTTTAACAAGTCCGAGCAAGACCTTAAGTTGCAGCCCATAAACAATAGCTCTGGCATCTGATATGTAGTAGCATGTACTACATTTCTATAGACCAAGAGAAAATTCACAATCTTGGTTTGCAAGCTACCTTTATCTGGACCCATCGCATGAATCAACTGTTTGACTGTCTGGATAAATTTTTTTCCATTAATCTATTTGTGGCAGGATTGTAAAGAGCTGATTTGATGTGTACAGTATCATTTCTTTTGACACTTTTTTTTTTATGTGAATAGTTCAATTGTGGCAATATTTTCAGGAACCCCAGTTATTGAAAACAATAGTCTGAACATTTCCACTCTTTGTGCTGAATTAGCTGAATTCACACAGAATACTTCAGACCATATAGAATGGGAGTATACTGAAGTAAAAAACATAATTGTCACATAAATGGCCCAGTGTGCAGTCACTGACAGAGTTAGTTGGCCATTCCTAAAGAAGCAAAGGAGCATGTTTAGGCTTGTGTTGTATATGCTGACAACCTGAAGATTGTTTTGCCATTTCCTCTATTTATTATATATCCCTGGCTGTCGCACGCCACTCAGCCAAGGCCTTCATTTTTACAGTTCCCATGTGACCTTTATGTAATTCTTGGAGTACAGGTGACCTGAGCTTCATAGGAATCACCAGTTTGGTGCAACCCATCAGGCAATATTAATATACATTTCACCATTGCTTTAGAATAAAGAAATCTGGAAACAGTTTACATGTATAAGACCATCAACTACTCATAAAGTCATATTTAGCCAGAACTGGTTCATTTTAGTTTTGAACTGTACCATGGCATTTGTCATTGGCAAGGGTTCATTTGTACCATGCAGAATACCGTGACAGTCTTCAGTTCCCCTTCAGTAATGTTACATCCTACTTCCAATGGCAAAGCAATCTGCATTCACATGTTGGTTGGTACTTGTGGTATCTTAATACTGAGCACCCAAGAATATCCCCCATCTTTGTAACCATGCTACAGCCATTGTCGGAGCTCCTTTTTTTGGGTTAAAAATTGAAACTGGTGGTTGATGACCTATAACTAGAGTAAAACATTTTCCATACAGATATTGGTAAAACTTTGTAACTCCCCAGACTAAACTCAGTGCTTCCCAATCAATTTGAGCAAAGTTTTGTTTTCCAGGGGTAAGAGATCTAGACACAAAGGCAATAGGCCTTTTAATATGATCTTCCATCCATCTGCTCCTAGTCCAGATGGGAGCACATCACAAACTAACTTTAAAAGCAAAGATACATTGTATTGTGTAAGAGATGCCATAACCTTTTGACCTCAACAAAAGCAACAGTATGCTTTGTGAACCAACACTACTTCTGTCCATTGTGTTCATAGCTGTCATGATGTTAGAACATAGGCTAACAGGCCATCCCCAGAAAGCAACATAATTGTGACATGTTTTGTGCTTGGGATGCCTTGAGGCTAGCTTCAGCTTTGCCTTGTGACTTATGCAACCTCTTCATCAATGGTGTTCTCACAATACGTAACTGAATCTTGGAGCAAGCATGGAAAAATGTGCATATGTCAAAGTCCAAGATTAGCCAGCTTTCCAAGTAAAGAGGCGCGCAATGTGATCTTCCTCACTAGCTCCCGTGTCCAAGTAACACTAGGTGCTAGAAATACCCAAAACCACCTGGTAATAGTGGGCTCATGGCTTGCTTCCAAACAGCGAGTGTGGATGCTATTCCAAACACTAGCCTGTTACAGTGAAATAAGCCTTAATATGTGTTAATCATTAGGTTCTTCCTGTCACTCTCTTCAGTCTCCATTTGTAGGTAGACTTGAGCGAGACTGATCTTGGAGAAATGCTGACCGTCAGCTAATCCAACAAATATTCTAGGCGAAGGATACTATCCGGTGCCATACTGAGTTAAAGGTACCCTTGAACTTACCACAGATATGGACAGCCCTGTTACTTTGCATTACTGGCACTATAGAGGTGCTCCAATTCCTCCAGGTAACCCTCAATAAAAGTTGAGTCCTATTGTGCTGAAGTTCTGCCTTAACTTTTGTCTGCATTACACAGGGTACTGGGCAAGCTTTAAAAAATTTCAAAACTGCTCTCCCTGCAAGCACAATTTTTGCTTTCATTTGCTTTAAGGTTCCTGTGCCATCTTGAAAAACAGCACTCACCTTGTCCAAAAGTTAAGCTAATTTTTATTTTGGGCTGGAGTTGATATATATAAAAACCTGTAGACATTCTATGCTTCCCCAGTCCAGCTGAATTTCTCTCAGCTGTTCAGTACCAAATAATGCAGGATGCCCTTGCTTCAAAAAATAGAGGTTTAACATATGCCGTGTACAGTTATGTTACCTTCACTATAACAACACCCAAGGAAATGATTCTTTCCTCTGTCTATGCTTTTAAAGGCTCTGAGGATTGCTACATCACATCTTTAAGTAGCCTCTGTGAAAGTACAGAAACAGATGGCCCAGTGTGAAGTTCCTCTTTAAGTTTTACTCCTCCAGCTAGTAAAGAAATCCAAACAATACTTGTAATGCCTTCTAAATTAAACCATTGCAGAGATTATACAACATTCTCAGTTGTCCCATGTCATCTGTAAGCTGATGAATCTGAAGTACTCTGATATTGCCATCAGGGTTGTGCATTTTTACTCCTTTTAATATTTTATGTGCATGTCCCAAGTTGCAGTTTCTACAGAGTTTGCCCTTCAACAAACAAACATTTGCATTGTAAGATTGTTTCTCATAGTGAAAGCACACAGGCTTTGAGTTTTGTCTACTGTGCTTTCTGCTTGACTCCCAGTTTATATGTTGCAGCCAGTCCTGACATCTTTAATAGCAGTCTCAATTGGTACAGGAATTTCTAGCGTATGCTTAGTTTAGGGTTATATCAGCCTTAGTTAATAACTGGTTTTGGGTTGCTTCACTTTGCAAATTCACAAACTAAAAAGTCTCTTACAGGGCCACCCAGAGGATTCAGGGGGCCTGGGTACTTCGGCGGTGGGTCCCGGAGCGGAAGGACCCCCTGCCACCGAATTGCCATCGAAGACCCGGAGCGGAAGAAGCTCTGGGGGCCCAAGCCCCACAAGAGTTTTCCGGGGCCACCAGAGCAAGTGAAGGGGCCCCGAAAAACACTTGTGGGGGCTCCTGCGGGGCCCGGGGCCTGGGGCAAATTGCCCCACTTGTCCCCCCCCCCCTCCCTGGGCGGCCCTGGTCCCTTAATGCATCATTTAAGCTCTCTCCAACCTGGTAATGCTCAGTTAATTTCCAGAATGTAGCCGTATCTGCAGACCTTTTCCCCTTTGCTTTTTGCTTTTGATTATAAAACCAGAAATGCTGTTATCAGTGGTTTTTGGAGCAAGTAATTTTGTAGAATTTCCACAATTATGATGTCAGCTGGTTTTACAGGTGGTGTTACACTACTACCACTATTACTACTACTGACCTATTTGGGGTCAGAAACTTGATAGCCTTCTTCCAGAACTCATGATTGTATGCCTGCCAGGTGATGTGCCCCACGTCTTTGGCCTCCTTCTTGGTCAACATTCGTCCATGATCATTGCAAGGACCATCCTACCAATATAACTTTCAGGTCTCCCTCTTCATTTCCATGGTGGAGAGCATACTGATTTCTTTTCTTGTGGTTGGTCAAGTCTCTGTTCTGTGCTTTAGGATGGGTTAAATTATAGTTTTCTACACTCTACATCTTAACTTTAGTGGCATCTTTTAATCACAAAGAACTTGGGTCAGCTCCTGCCTTTCATGCCAAGCAGCTTTGGCACAATGTCGGGCATCACTCAGCAGGTGATAAAAGACATGGCAGGTTAGAAATTTTAGCTCCCATTACTCCCAGCAAAATCACCACCTTTGCCTCCTCGTTCTTACCATATGCTCTTATGTTCTGTTCTAGTCTCGCGATACTGGTGAAATATCAAACAAGTCCATTTTTCCCCAAACAGTGAGACGTTTTCTAACCTTGCCCCCTTCACCCCCGCCCCCCAGAAATGAGCAGTTGAGTCCCAGTCCCAGTGATTCAGGGACGCCCTTTCCTTTTTTGTTTCCCTTTCAGTAGGTTCTTGCAGTCACTCTTTCACTGTATTCCTAACATAAGAGCCCATCCTTGCTGCCGATTATTGTTTGCTTTTCTACAAAAAATCACATAATGAAATGAAAAGGACAACAGTGGAGTCCAAATGACCATGTTTACTAAATACACAACATGCAAGGTCTAGTTTCACTGCTGCTTTGGCCGGTTTCTAAAACCATGGAAGCCAATAGCACTATACGGCTCACAAATTATTTAATGGGAAACTACCCAATCCTGTACACTACAAGAATAAAACAATTTTTTAAAAAATAGAACATTGCAGTACCATTAAATAGATTTTTGTCTTCTTGGTGAGTGAAGATTTTTGTGCTCAAGTCCTCTTGTATCAAAATTTAGAATATATCCGAAAGATTCCTTCATAACACTTAGAAGCAAGGAAATTTGAGTTGAGGGCACAGAGACATAGCAATGGAGTTTCAACTTATACTCTGAATGGTCTTGTTTCTGGTGTATTACTGTTTAGTAACTAAAGGCCAGATTCTGCACTATGGAAGTCAGTGTAAGTTTTGTCATTGACTTTAATGGTTTCAGGCATTTAGTGCCAAATTCAGCTATGGTAAAAGCAAGCATAACATTACTGAAGTTAGCGAAGCATAATTCACTTACCCCAAAGCTAAAATTCAACCCTAATGTTGGAAGAAAGGCGGGGCTTGAACTGGTTTCAATACACAACAATCTGAATGATGCAATACACAACTCAGACTAATGTTAACCTCAGAGGGATTACAATGAGATGAAAGCAACAATGACAGTGTACAAGATGACAGAGGAGAAAGAGGAAACTAAGATCCATAGTTATGGAAAGCTATGGGAGCTGATAAATGGAGCAAGACATCATGTGTGAAATTGAGAAGGCCAAAAGGTATGTTACAAGAGATACTTAGAATGGGGCAAAAGAAATGGTGATCCAACAGCACAGGTTTGACAATAGATGAGTGTGACGTTGCACTCTATATGATTTTATAAAGAATTTATAACGAGTGTGAATATAATGTAACTAAAATATGCTTCATGCAAAAGGTCTCTTGTAAGGTATCATTACAAATCTTATAATCTACTGAATATGGTCATACTATTTGTATAAATTATCACTTTTGTATCTAAAACTAGAAATATGAAATATAACTGAGGGCCTATTGTAATTATGCAAAGTGTGGGCCATTAATGCTGGTTTGGAATCTTGATGGCTCCCATTAACCAGGACAATTGACTGTAGATGGCTGTGTTTTACTTGTAAGTCTTCCTGTATATGTGTGTGCTGGCAAGTGGGTAATGAAGTCTTACAGTGACATGTGATCATGTCACCTGAACTGGAATCCATCTTTAACCCGGTGCTTTTCCATTGAGAAGGAGGGGATGGGAACGAAGAGAGAACAAAGGATTCCCACCTTATGCAAAAGATGTATAAGTGGGTGGAACAGAACAAAGAGGAGCCATCATGAGAAATCCCCTAGCTACCACCTGAACTGGAACAAGGGCTGTACCGGGGAAAGGAAAGGATTGCGCCCAACCTAGGAAGGCGTCCAGTCTGTGAAATGTATTGAAACATCTCTGAGGGTGAGATTTTATCTGTATTCAGTTTTCTTAGACCTAGACTTGCGTGTTCTATTTTAGTTTGCTTGGTAATTCACTTTGTTCTGTCTGTTACTACTTGGAACCACTTAAATCCTATTTTCTGTATTTAATAAAATCACTTTTACTTATTAATTAACCCAGAGTATGTATTAATACCTGGGGGCAGGGGCAAACAGCTGTGCATACCTCTCTATCAGTGTTATAGAGGATGAACAATTTGAGTTTACCCTGTATAAGCTTTATACAGGGTAAAATGGATTTATTTGGGGTTTGGACCCCAATGGGAGTTGGGCATCTGAGTGTTACAGACAGGAACACTTCAGTAAGTTGCTTTCAGTTAAGTCTGCAGCTTTGGGGCACATGGTTCAGACCCTGAGTCTGTGTTGGAGCAGACTGACGTGTCTGGCTCAACAAGACAGGGTGCTGGAGTCCCAAGCTGGCAAGGAAAGCAGGGGCAGAAGTAATCTTAGCACATCAGTTGGCAGCCCCAAGGGGGTTTTTGTGATCCAACCTGTCACAGAGAGCAGGGAGAGTAGAGGAAGCAGGAGGGCAGGGAAAGACAACAAAGAGTAAGGAAAGCAAAAGAAGGGAGATACAGCAAAATGGTTTTTAAATGGCGGTGGTCTACTTAGCTCTGCCATCAATCCCAAAGTAGCAGAATGTTTCTGTGGAATGATCAGTGAAATTTATTATGTTGACATTTAAACTGTAATCATTAGGCTTCAGCTTTAGTCAAATGGAAGCAGTTCATGCCCTTTTCAAATCTATTGCTTCAAATCTTTCTGCAGGCTTCCTAAGGCAGTGTGGACATTTTGAGAAAGGCTATCCATTGTAAGTGATGCTTGAACTATGAATACACCCTTCTATTCCCAAACTGCCACCAATCCTTCCCTCAAAAATCCCTACCCAAGCAGAGTTTTGATCCTGAAAAGCAAGAGACTCTGAAGTCCGCTAGGGTCTTTGTTATTGATTTTATGTAGAAGGCACTCAGATACTACTGTGATGGACAGCAGTATAAAAACCTGAGTGAGAAATAGAAAGGGCAGTTGTTGTTGTTGGGTTTTTTAATATGGGCAAAAAGTATGTTTTCCCAGAAGTGGCCAAAGCCGTTCTAACTCACAAAAAAAGAAATTACTTGGAGTTTGTCTACAGAGGAAAGTTGCACTGGTTTTCCCTCCAGAGTGAATTTAAACCAATTTAGTTAAACCAGCACAAACCAATGTGTGGACACTCTTATTTCATATAATTTTTTTTTAATTTAGCATAAATCAATTGGCATCACGTTTAAGGTAAGTTATAAAAAGCTACTCCTAAACCAATACAAGAGTCTATAAAGGGATTTGCAATAGTTTTTCTAAATGGGTTCCAAACACTAATATGTTACACCTGTGCAACTCTCCAATATAGGCAAGGCCTTACTCTGCGTGATGATTTTGTCTCTCTGGGTTTTGCTGAGACTGTCTTGTTTCTAGCAGAGCTGAGACTCTGGAAAGGTAAGAATTTGTACTTTTTTTTTTTTTTAAGATGATGTGAGAGTCTCTCTTATGAACTTAGACTGAAACAGGGCAATATTGCTTTGGATATTGATTTCTTAGATTCTGTTTTACCTAATTTTTGCACTTTTGGTTAAAGCTGTAGGATTCTTTTACGTTCTGAGTAAAATAATAGAACTATGATTAGGGACCTACCAAATTCATGCTCCATTTTAGTCAATTTCACGGTCATAGGATTTTAAATATCGTAAATTCCATGATTTCAGATATTTAAATCTGAAATGTCATGGTGTTGTAACTGTAGGGGTCCTGACTCTACTCTGAAGGCAGCAGCACAGAAGTATGGTATTGCCATCCTTACTTCTGCACTGCTGCTGGTGGGGCACTGCCTTCAGAGCTGGACGTCTGGCCAACAGCCACCACTCTCCAGCCACCCAGCTCTGTAGGCAATGTAGAAGTAAGGGTGGAAATACCGTGACCCCCCTCCCCTTATAATAATCTTGTGAACCCCCACCAACCTTCTTTTGGGTTGGATCCCCGAGTTTGAGAAATGCCGGACTTCCCCGTGAAATCTGTATAATATAGGGTAAAAGTATACAAAAGACCAAAATTCCCGGGGGAGTCCAGATTTCACCATCTGTGATGCATTTTTCACAGCTGTGAATTTGGTAAGGCCCTAATGATGATTCTGGATGCCATGTTGAAGATTAAAGTAGGTCTCTACTATTTTATTAGGAGCTCAACTTGGGTGGGTTTTTTTGTTTGTTTTTTTGCAGGAGGAGAAGGGGAATAATTATTTTTGAGGATGTATGACAGCTGCTGTGTAAGACTGGAATATTGGCTGTCGAGTGGAGGAGTATGAAAAGATAGGATAGGATAAGGTAATGGCCATGCCCAGTGGCACCTTCCCAATCCCAAATCATGATGACATCAGAGTCCACTCACCAAAACTGGCCAATCAATGGACTTTCTGACCTGTATACCTGACATCCTCACATCTGCTGTCTGGACAGCAGTATAGACACTCAGAATTCTCAAGGCTCCGCTGGCATCCAGTTCCATAAGGAGCAGAGACCCCCAAGATAAAGGAAGGGGCCCATCATCTGAGGGAGGTGTGGGGATAGTCTATATGATACTTTATTTTACAAAGGCACTAATAATGTTAAATGTGAGGGCAGTTGTGGGGAGTCTCATTTGCTTAGTTAAGGACAACATTTTGCAAAGATGATTTCATTCAACTCTAACAGCTAGCATAATCGCTACTATACTGTCTATAAAGACAGAGCTGGCTTCTGCAGGTTTGTGCTTAGAAAATTCCTTAATCTGGGGCACTTAGAAATGTACAGTAAATTCTCATTTAAAAAACAAAATTTCTACCTCTTTTGCTAGCAAAAATAGCTTTGTAACTATAAATCAATCTAAGACGATCACCAGGGTTGAAAACTGATTATTTTTCCTAAACATTACAGGCTACTCAGTGTCCTAACAGCCACTGGGCTTTAGGGTCTGTAAAATCACAGTGATAAGGTCCCTTGATTTTTGAGAGGACAGCTGCCCTGCTCCATGTGGACTACTCTTGATGGCACTCATGTTCCCGCATGTTCCGTGTCAGCTGGCTGTCTGCAGTTGAACAGTCAGCATGAACTCTGGCCACAAGGCGAGCAGCTCAGGAGCACGGCTGACAGAATGTTATAGTGAGTTAAGCAAGGGGCTAATCCTAACTCTGACGCTGACCCACTCTGTGACCTTGGTAAAGTTGCAAAGGCCAAAACTTTCTAACTTGAGCGTGAAAAGTAAATCCGGAGCACTTGCCTCTTCCATTGACTTAAAAACAATCAGTAAAGCCCCTTTGAAACTTTCAGCTGCAAATGTTTAAAATATTTAATAGATTGAAATAGTGTTGGTTTAAAAAGTGAAAATATTTATATATGAGACAGAGAGAGGGGGGGGGAACAGATTTTCACAGTGAAAAGCTGGGAGCCTTCTCCTGAAGGAGGACACGTTCATAGGAGATGGTTTCAGTGAGGGGCATGAAGATGCACACAGGAAAGTTTGCCAGCTGGGGGCCCTTTCCTCCTCTATATTTTCAGAACTTTTGTTTTCAATTTTTCTGTCTCCTCACTTTCTCCTGTGTTCCGTACTCCTTCCTTCTACCCTTTGTTTCAGTCTTGTCCCTTTTTCCTCTTCCTGCTGTCACATCCACTCGGTCCTTTGTCTTCCCTCTTGCTCCCCTTTATTGCCTGATCCCCCTGGCCTGAGGTAGGTGAGCAGAAGCATGGATGCTGGTTCCTAGTGTAAGTCAAGATCTGCCAACTGGTGATGGTGCAGGGGAGCTCTGTTCAGGCTCCCCACATGTAGCTATGTCCAGAGTCTCAGAAACTACAGAGATCTGATCGTGTGAGGGGGAGGGACAATTTCAAGGGGAGTCCTCACTGGGAGGCTTCATGGAGGGCAGGGTAGGAACATTATTGTAGGATAGACCGGTGAGCAGTCCCTATATTGCATATGAACTCCCCTAGCCGGCTGTGATGTCAGCCACTCAGATGACCAGTGGTTCCTCCAGGAAATCAGTCCATGGGGGTTTTACAACAACTGGAACAAAACTTTTTCCTATTAACTCCACTGAGACAGATCCTGAAAGCAGTGACATAGCCATTTTTCAGGGACGCATGGTCAGATTGTACTGTTTGGTCACAATAATGCCAAATGGGTGTGTACTTGGGGGACAAGGTGTATGGGGAAAGGTTGGACAAGGCAGTCATAATTGTTTGTTTGTTGGCAGGGAAGGAAGGTGCATTGGTAACAACATATTTTTGCATGGCTGGCAAGAAATGTTAAGGTCAGCCTAGCTGAAAGCTACCATTAATAAATCATAGCATTGATTTAGTGGAGAGGATCAAACTCCTAAATAATTGTAACTAACGCCTACATAATGATATCAGTTACTAGGGGGGACAAATAAATTGGGTTAATTTCCCCTTCTTCCTCCTTCAGCCTCCACACACTCCAACCCTTTAACCTCTGTAGCTTTGCTTTACAAAGAGTGAGTCATGCATGTGCTTTCAAATGGAGATAGATAGATTTGCAGCATTTGCCAAACAATGCAAGTTGCAGAGTGTGTCTGGGAGTGAGTCTCCCAGCCTGAGTCCACAGACTTGTGCTAAAAATAGCTGTTTAGACCAGTGATTTTCAAACTTTTTTCTGGCGACCCAGTTGAAGAAAATTGTTGATGCCGTGACCCAACGGAGCTGGGGATTAGGGGTTTGGGGTGGGGTGGGGGACCTCAGGGCTGGGGCAGAGGGTTGGGGTGAGGGCTGCGGGGTGGGGCCGGGAATGAGGGCTTCAGGGTGTAAGAGGGGCTCTGCGCTGGGGCACGGGGTTGAGTTTGCAGTGCGGGATGGGATTAGGGCTCTGGGATGGGGGTGTAGGCTCTCTGGTACAGGAGAGGGCTCCAGGTTTGGGGGAGGCTCCGGGCTGGGGCAGGGGATTGGGGCGCGGGCTTACCTTGGGCAGCTCCCAGTCAGCAGCGCAGCAGGGATGCTAAGGCTGGTTTCCTGGATGTCCTGGCACCGCAGACTGCGCTGCGCCCCAGAAGCAACCAGCACCAGGTCTGGCTCCTAGGTGGAGGCAGGCAAGTCACTCTGCGTGGGTCTCGCCCGCAGGCACCCTCCCCCCAGCTCCTATTGGCCAGGAGTGCAGAGCTGGTGCTCGGCGTGGAGGCAGCGTGCGGAGCCCCGTGGCACCTCCCCCCCCCACCTAGGAGCTGGACCTGCTGCTGGCTGCTTCCAGGGTGCAGCGCGGTGTCAGAACAGGTAGGGACTAGCGGGACAGCACCGCCGATGGGACTTTTAATGGTCCGGTTGGAGCCTCCGCGACCCAGTACTGGGTTGTGACCCGCAGTTTGAAAACCAGTGCTTTGAGTTTGCACCTTGGGCACCACAGCTAGAGGGGGCGGGGATGTCACGGCGTCTGAGCTCTAGCCTGAGCCACAACATCTACACAGCTATTTTTACTATGCCAGCTTGAGCCCCTCTACCACAAGTCTGTGGACTTGGGCTAGAAAGCTTGCTCCCAGGTGCAGTGCAGATCTCCTCTGTCTTAAGAGTACACCCAGACTCTAATATAACACTATTCCCTTTCTTCCAGAAGACTAAGTCCAGAAATAACCTCTAGTTTCTAAGTTTCTGTGAAAGGAGGGAGTAAGAGAGAACGTGAAGTGTGGTAAGCACACAGTTTGGAGGACAGACTATATTTTTAGCATGTAACTAGTACATGATTGAACAACAGGGTTATACTAAGGAGTGTGCTCTCTGCAAGTCTTTGTCTCCTCCATTCCCTCTCTCTCACGCAGTGTGTGTTGGTGGTGGGACAGGAGACTTGCTGGTTTGAATTTGTGTTGGCAATGGGGAAAGAGCAGAGGGGAGATGCATGAGGGTCTTGGGCATGTGGTTAGCTGAAGAAGCCTATTGAATTATTTCCCCCATAATACCAGCCAAAACCAAGATAAGAGGTATTAAGAGTGACCGACCGCACATTAGGCCAGCTCACACTATTAATGAGCAGAATGTACTATACAGTATTATGCTCTGAATAGTACATTGTTAATAATGTCACCAGTGAGTGTGCTGTTTTTGTAGCTGTTGAACAGGCGAAGGCATAAGACTGTGCAATTAATATGGAGAAACTCTCTTGAGGACTGAGCTTTTACTGGCCAGTAGAAAAGGTTTCTGCAGTTAGCAGGTGACCATTCTAAAGGGCTTCACCATTTAAAGCAGTGTGAAGCTTGCAGTTAATCCCACTTATATCTGACAACACAAAGCAGCACTTGAGTGCCAGCAAATTTAGACTTCAGCCAAGGCTAAGGGTAGGCCCTGGATAACAACATTTCCTTGTTCTACAAGCTTACCTGGCTATGATGATTGATGAGTGTTATAGATGCATGTGGCAAATTAAAACCTCCAGTTCAAGGTTGCATGTAATGGCATTGAAAGCACAGTGAAAACAAAGTCGTTTCTACATTAGACTGGTCTGATGATAAACACACACAGTCAGCTCTGCCACATGCCTGTTTCTCTTCAGACAGCTTTTGTACTTTCCTGCTGTCAGAAGTATTAGCACACACGAGCTCTTGAACTGCTCAGACTTGCGTGTCATGAAGATGCAGTGGGTGCCAGACCATTAACTGTGTAAAGCAGGGCTGTGGTTGCTCAGCTTTCTTCCTCTTCTGATCATTTCACAGCAGTATGGTCTTTGTAATGGGATGTGCACCAGTCTGAAGGATTTTTCTCATTTATAGTTTTTCAATGGTGTATTTTGCATTAAGCCAAACCGCCTGGGCTTGGCTCCCATGCACTGTGCTGCAGTTTATATCCCGTTTGGGAATGAGCGGGATGATTTGCCTTAGTGCTCCACAAAGTGGGAGGCAACAGTTTCTTACCAGAGCGACTCGGGCAGGTCAAGGGAAAATGAAAAGAAATGTTTTTTTTTTTTCTTCTCTCCTACTTACTCGGTTTCCCTTAGGGGATCAAAAGCTGAAGAGTCTTTTGTGTATAGAAAATTCAGTCGACGTGTCGCTGTTTTTGCAAACTTCTAAAAGGGAACAAAGCAGCAGAAGGAACAGATTGTTGCCTCTGCCCTTATGGTTATGATATTAAACCTCCTTTCCTCCTGCCCCCCAGAAAAAATAATCCCAGTGCACCCCTTTGCCCCCAATAGAATGCTTCGGTAGAGAGAGAGTGAGGAATGGGGACAGCCTGAGCAGTTTCCTGGGCCTTAATGGAAGCGGCATGAGTCAAAGGTTGAAAAGCCCTGTCCTAGATGCAATGGGCAAGAACCAAAGAGAAGCTGCACTTCCCAGGATTTTAAAAAAAGACGACAGCTATTTCAGTATTTCAAGGGCTATATTTTTCCAGCTTTTTGGCAGAAAGAAAGTGGGTGGGAGAAGGGGAATATTTATAGAAAGCACCTTGGTTTGGTAAATATTTCCAACCCATAAAACTCCTAGTTGAGAATTCTGTATAGACACAAGTTGATGATAATGGTGTGTTACATTACACTATGCCTTTGTTTTCGGTGTGTTGCACTCATAAGTTCCCAAAATCGTTGCTGCCTGCAAAGATGGTGTGATGTTCCCCTGGTGTTATCTGGACCGGTGATCTGCTAGGTCACTCCAATCCTTGACTCTGGGAGCCAGCCTTACCCTGCTCTGCTGTGAGAACTCCCACTCCTGGGCTGTTCACGCACAGCCTCTGGCATGTAACTGCTCGTTGGACTGTGCAACCAAATGACACTAGACAATATCTCCGATCCCAGACACAACCCTAGGAACCTCCATCTTGCAGTGTCTAGTAATGCCCACTGGATGCTGCAAGCTTATATGGGTTCATCAATTTAACAAATAAATTGATATGCACCAGGCTTGTTACCCCAAGGGGAGTCTCTGACATGCTTCAAACCAAACACAATGCTTCAGGTAGAATAAACAAATTTATTAACTACAAAATATAGATTTTAAGTGATTATAAGTCAAAGCACAAGAAGTCAGATTTGGTCAAATGAAATACAAGCGAAACGCATTCTAAGCTGATCTTAACACTTTCAGTGCCTTATAAACTTAGATGCTTCTCACCACAGGCTGGCTGGTTGCCCTTCAGCCAGCTCTCCCCTTCGATCAGCGCTTCAGTCGCTTGGTGGTGGTGTCTGTAGATGGAGGTGGAAGAGAGAGGAAGAGCATGGCAAATGTCTCTCCCTTTTATCATGTTCTTTCTTCCCTCTTGGCTTTGCCTCCCGCCCCCATGGTCAGGTGAGCATTACCTCATCATAGACCCTGACTGACCCAGGGAAGGGGGGTGACTCACTGGAGAGTCCAACAGATCCTTCGTTTCTGCCTAGGCCAGTGTCCATTATTCCTGTGAGGCTGGGCTGTGTTTGTCCCATACCCTGATGAGGTATGAATTGCCCCTCTGTTTCTGGAGAGTTTTGCCTGGGCTTGTTTTAAGCCATGGGGACACATTTTCAGCCTCATAACTATATACATATAATTACAGCCTATAACATAACATTACTATAACAACAATGCTCAGTGCATCATGAGCCTTCCGAAGACACCCAACATGAAAACTTTGCATTGGATACCAAGCAATCATATTATAAGGATGAACATGGGGGTGCAGGGTGTTTCCCCGAGATACAGTGTGTCACAGATGGCCAGCCTTTTTTGTGTTTAGTTCACTGCCAAAGAATATAGTTCTATACTGTGGTTGTACAGGGCATGTAATATTATGAACTGACAATAACTTACTAGAGAACACATCTGAAAATCTAACAATGTCTTTTAGTTTTAAATGCTACTAATTTAGACTTTTCTAGTCACTTAACCAAAAACGAGTAAGAGGTTAAGTAGTAAGAGGGCAAGAGTCTGAGCTGGAGTAAATCAATGTGACTCCATCAGTGTAACTAAGAATCTGGCCCAAAGTATCCAATTTCTATATGGTTCTTGCCATTGTTTCTTCAATTTCCTGCATACATTTCCCAAGGGCCTCTAGACTTTTCTTGGAATCTGCACCTAATTCCCATTAATTTGAAGGGGAATTACTGGGCATGGGCTACATTGAAGGGAAAGCAGACCCCAAAACTTAAAAACAAACAAAAAAGTAAATGTATCTGTTTGCATGTTGTATGTGTGGTATTTAAATGAAATAACAGGCCTGATTCAATGGAGTTACCCACCAGCCTAAAACTGGTGGAATGGAGTAGATTAGGCTCTGTACCTCAAATCTTCATAATGTATCACAACCCCACAATGCAGTCTCGTTCTTCTCATTCTTCAACTACCTAAAGGGGGGTTCCAAAGAGGATGGAGCTAGGCTGTTCTCAGAGGTGGCAGATGACAGAACAAGAAACAATGGTCTCAAGTTGCAGTGGGGGAAGTCTAGGTTGGATATTAGGGAACACTATTTCACTAGGAGGGCAGTGAAGCACTGGAATGGGTTACCTAGGGAGGTGGTTGAATCTCCATTCTTAGAGGTTTTTAAGGCCCGGCTTGACAAAGCCTTGGCTGGGATGATTTAGTTGGTGTTGGTCCTGCTTTGAGCAGGGGATTGGACTAGGTGACCTCCTGAGGTCTCTTCCAACCCTAATATTCTATGATTCATTTCAAATTCTTCCTTAAAAGTCAGTACTTCAAGTTATCCTTCCATCCCTGACCTAGCCCCTTAGTGAACTATAAAATAAAAAACTAACAAGGGGTGGATCTCCCCCCTCAGGCCCCCTTATGCCATGCAGACATTCCAGAGCAGCGTTAAGAGGCCCTAGAAGCCATCCATCCAGCTGGGGGAGGATTCCCCTGGTGCAGGCAGCAATCCTGGTGCAGGTTTCCCCCTGGTGCCCTCCCAAGGCCTGGTAGAGGAGGCATGCTTGGAGCGGCAGACACATGCAGTATTGCAAACTTCAAATGTCCAAAAATGATGAGTCAGACCCCCCAAAACCATGAGGTTATTTCAAAATATTATCCTATATTGCCAACTCTACCAGATTTATACAGTCAGGTGATTTTAGGCTGCTGCTGTAACAGTTCTTGCTAGCTTCCTCTTGGTGTTGAGTTTCCGGTTTCTCCATAAATTATAATTCATTCATTCATTCATTCATTGTGTCCCGCCAAGCCCCACATCTCCCTGTTCCCCTGCCCAGCACAGAATGGGTATGCATCTCCCACATCAATTCTGCCCCTCTCCCCAGACCTAAATGTGTCCCTTCTCCTCAGTTTCTCTTCTTGCAGCTCCAGGGTCTGCACCTGCCCCTTCCCTTTCCTGTGACTGATGTTGAAGAGATGGAATAGAGAACAGAGAGGAGTGGTTAGATGTTTGGCTGCATGCATGTGTGTGTTCTCAACGTGTGCTGCCCCAGCTCTGCGCAAACAGACAACACAGCAGACCTCAAGCGAACCACCCAATGATCACAAGATCCATTAAGGGATGAAGGCACCAGTCCAGGTTTATTGTCGACAAAGCATGGTAATAGTACCTGACAGACTCTACAAAAATACTAAAACGTGTGCCCATGACAATGGATGCAGCTCAGTGAATGATGGGACTTTCCATTCCTCCCTTGTCTGGACAAAAATATTCCCTCTGAAATACATCTTTAAAGCCCAGTACAAACAAGTTAGTACTGCCCCTCTGATATAATTAGTTACTGCCCCCTAACGTGGCTAGTTATCATCCATCACCTTGTACATGTTGATTTGATCAAAACATCTCTATTATGTACTGTCATCCTGACCTTATCTTTTAGAAGGGGTCAGTGTGTGCCTGTTATCCTTGGGAAATGTTTTTGTGCCATCCTTGATATTGGGATGTTCTGGTACCACTTGATATCAGGATATGTTTGCGTGAGTACTCTGTGCTTAGTACTTCTTAGGAATGTGTATTTCTGCAGTATCAGCCCTGATCTTGCCAGATTCTGTGAACAGATCCTGCCTCACACCAGGCTTCTAATACAAGGGCTTATGTCTCAGCATCTCTTCCTATTACAAGGAGCAGACCCATTTTTCACAGGAGGGAGCTGATCTGCCCTGACTTGCCTTGGGCAATTTTTTGTGTTCCTGCTCCTTGTGAGAATGGTGTTGGCTGCTTTCCTACCCCAAAAACTCCACTTGGATCCTTGGGGGGGGGGGGGTCACCTGCTTCCTATGGCAGCTCTGATTGGCTGCTCTTCCCCAGGAGGTGGGCACAAGGGGAGGCAGCCAATCAGAGGGGGCTTTCCCATGGACAGAGCTGGAAACTTTGTGGGCTGGAGATACAGTACTTCTCTCATCTAGAAACTGGCTCCAATAGAGGCCAAAATTGCACTGCTCACTGAAATTGGGAGAACTGGCAACACGGGCTGTGCCAAGTGTGGGGCTGCAGGATGCAGCACTGTGGAGATTCTAGGCGGCACTGGAGCCCATAAGGCAGCTCAGGGAGGCTCCCGTAACTTAGATAGAAGTTGGACTCAGCATTTTCTAAATTACTCCCGGGCCCCTCCATCCCCCAGAACAGCTGAGGATGGGGAAGGCACAAAAGTGGCTTCACAGTTGCCACTGGGCTGCGAGTTCTGTGCTGCTCCTCTTAGACGCACAGTGTAGAATCTCAGTCAAGGTGTCTCTGCGGCAATAAGCATAACTCAAGATCTTTCACTGCTACCACCTTCTTCCTCTACTCTGTTTGCGGTCATCCTTGCTGTACTGGGTCTCATAGGTGTTACGGTCCCAAGCATCAGAGCCTCATGAAAACCAGAAGCTATTGCAGTGAGTAAAATTTCAGTAACAAGACTAACTGATGGTAGCATTCTTCCAGCAACAGTGCTGCTGGGCCCTGTTCGCTTTTTGCTTGCTGTTCCTCCTT
The DNA here is from genome assembly GCF_013100865.1 of Trachemys scripta elegans. Classification (NCBI taxonomy): domain Eukaryota; kingdom Metazoa; phylum Chordata; order Testudines; family Emydidae; genus Trachemys; species Trachemys scripta. The sequence goes on along the minus strand of NC_048302.1, from coordinate 27,131,700 downwards.
TGCACGTTAGGCTGCCATCCCCTATTAACATTCCACTGAACTCAACTGAAGTGGTAAGCTATAATTTGTCCAGTATATTTAGCAGCACTGTTGGGTGTGTTCTGTAGAAGAAGTACCACAGCTAATAGCTGCGACTGTTACATCACCCGAGAAAAACAGGTTAGTGTGTGCATATTTCAAAACACCCCTTCTTCAGGTCACGCTGAAGTCTGTTTGCACTCTACGTTCCGTTGAAGTGACAGTCAGAATGTGTGTAGCAGCATACCTGTCACCTATATTTTACAAGACCTCAGCTGAAACTGAGCCACCTCTGGAGGAGAATTTAAACAGCACACAATAGCACTATACAACATGTCATGAGAAGAGCTGAATAATATTTCGGCCAACTGGAACTATGTGGGGGATTTTAGGGAATATAATTACAGTACCTGATTTGGATTTTAGCCATAACACTGAGTCTAGCACCTCAAGTTATTCTTGGGAAATATAATGCCAATGTGATTTATAATAAGCAAGAGAGCACAGAATCCATAGAATCCAAAAGATTTTTCCATTATTCTTGCTTTATTTAAACTTATTTGTCTGTTCATCTTCCCTTTTATGTAGTCTCTGAAGTCAGGCCTAACTATGCTCATATGACACTTGGGGGAGTTGATTAAATTGTGTCTGAACCAGTGTTTTAAATCTACTGTGTTTGTTCCAGTAATATTTTTGCCCTTACCCTATGGAGCCAAACAATATACCTGGCCTTGATAAGCTAGCCCCGTAAAAACTGAGTGAGATGAGTCATTATCCTAACGTTTACAACAGGCAACTTTTAAAGTTTAAAATGAGAAGGCCAGAGATTTAGTAGCAGTGCTCGCTGAAGGATACGGTTCATAACGTATGTCTTAAAAATGTTTAAAGCAACAAAGAGTCCTGTGGCACCTTATAGACTAACAGATGTATTGGAACATAAGCTTTGGTGGGTGAATACCCACTTCGTCAGACGCAAAATGTTTGTTTACTCTGATAGCAGGAAAAAAGTGAGGCAAAATTTTTCAAAACTGGGTGACTAAAATTAGGCTATTAATTATGCCTAGTTACATTTAGTCATAGAAATAAGTGGTCTGATTTTGCAAACTGCTGAGCACCCGATAATTCTATTGGGTCAGCTGGGTGTTAAGCAGTTTGTAAAATTAGACCATTTATTTAGATGCCTAAACCGCAACATAAAAGACATACTGGACTTTAACCACCCACATCTGAAAATCTTGGATTCTCCTTTTTTGGGGAGCTCCTTTCATATCCCCATTAGTTCTCTTTTACCTTCTCTGAGACCTGATCCTAAACCTGAGCCTTCTCTTGGGCTGCAAGGAGTAGGACATAGCTCCATTCCGTGTCTAGGCAGCTCCTAGATGTAAATGTATATCTAATTGGATAATTGTAATTATTATCAGGAGCAGAATGGATTCTAGGCTTCTATAATTACTGTGTCACAAGTGTTAGAGCGTCTGTGCAGTCCTTCTAGTTTCCAAGTTCAGTGAAAGACCAAAGCTACGGGGATGGGGAGAGGGGTGTGAATGTGATTTCAATAGATGGTAGAAATCATTTTTTCCAAAGCCACATTCCCATTTTTCTTGCCATCACCAAGTTTAACTAAGACTTAAATCCCTGAAATATGGATTATTTTAAAGAAATCAAATGGAAATTAAACTTTAATAAAATTGTCAAAAGCCTCAATACATAATTTATCTCCATGCTGCAGCTAAAGAACAGAGAAAAGTATATTGTACAGAAGGTTAAAAATTTAATTCGGCTATGCCCATATGGACACTTTATGTTGTTATAGTAAAACCCACAAGCTAAAGGATATGCTTGGATATTTAACCCTTTAGGAAAAGAACCAGGGGTGGACTGGCTTGGTCACATACCAGGATGCTATTCCAAAAACTTAGGCCACAAAGGGAGGAAGGAATGGGACAGAGGATATGGGACTCAACTGGGAATTGAGACTTGGGTTTTATTGCTGATTGCTAGTGACCATGGGTATGTCACGTCACCTGTCTGCCTCAGTTTCCCCATCTACAAAATGAGGTTAATGACACCCTTTTTTTTTCTAAAGTGCTTTGAGCTCTACAGATGAAAAGCACTACAAAGAGCCAGCCAAGTATTATTGTTGGACATGGGTCCTTCCTTCTGCAGCCAACATACATTTCCTTCATGTCCTCATCATAGACTGATAATCTTGTCCATCCCAGTTGATACATCAGTGTGAGGAGACAACCTCCCCAAGGACTGGTCTTAGGTACAAATGGCTAAGATACTGGGTGGGGGTGGGGAAGGTAGTGAGTGGGGGTGGGAAAATGGCACTAATGGTATCAACAAATGTTCCATCTGAGTACTGGCTCCGTTCCTATGCTTAGAAAAGTTTATTGGTCTTGAAAGCATCTGTACTACTCCTCCAAAGTGGTTCTCTTCTCTTTCAAACCCCCAGGGTGCTGAATTTTAAAGGTATTTAAGGGTTACTCAGCTCAGCGTTCCAAAGCCTAGGTGACTTTGGAGCCTGTCTCCCTTTCAAAAGTTGATTTGGGCACTTGGGAGCCTGCAGCTTTGTCTGTATTAGAAAGGTTTGCTGGAAGAGTAGACTGGCTAAACTAGCAGGGGAGAGAGTTTATACCAGTCCCTCAAATGGAGTAAGTTATACTGGCAAAAGAACTGGCCAATAATCCGCTCCAATCCCCCGACTTTTAAGTACGGATCAGGCCTGAGTCTCAGTGAAAGTCAATGCGTAAGTCACATCCGAAAATGAGACAGACTTCAAAGTCACTTAGGCCTTTCAGCACTGAGCAGAGCTATGCCAAATACCAATCTAAGCACCAGGACCTTGACGGGTGGGTGTCACTCTCCTCAGTAGCTCATTCAAATTTTAAATCCTGTTAGTATTTGTACTTCTGCTGTGATTTGTGCCTCCTAGCCAAGCCTGAGAGCCTGTTTGAGTCCCTCGCTGCTGACGTCACAAGCGATTTCATGTCCAGGGGAGTCAATTGGATAAAATATTACACTTCATTAACATTTTCTCCCCTGAGCTGTTGGTTTCTCCTCCTAACTTCATTGGGCAGTTTTAGCCCCTCTTCCATGTGAAAACGGGAAATGCTTTTAATGTCAGCACTTCTCAGCTTCTGCTGAGACCAGGAACCACACAGCCAAGGGGGAAAATACTGATGTCTTTACGTATGGTGAAACGACAGAATAAATGTCACCTATGGAGTTAACATGCAGTGACATTGAAAATACTGGAAATATTCATTTTATAACTACATGGAGCTTTAAACTTAGCAGTGATTCTTCTGCCCTGCTTCCTTCTGCTCATTATAATTCCAGTATCATGAAATCAAACTCTCTGAGGCTGAGGTGACTGTTTTTTATTGTTTGAAAGCTTCTGTAAGCCACATTAACCCAGTGTTGATCACTGGCCTCTTCGGGTAGCAGGATCATGTAAGAGCTTAATGGGTCTGCTGCTGCCTCTAAGTTTCTAGTCCTTTAGTCCAAGGAAGCAGTAGATGTTCATGTGTTTGTCTCAACTAAGGACAACACTATATTGAGATCACAAGGTTTCTGATGATATAAAGCATTGGGTCTTTGGCTACCAGTTCTTGAGAATAACAGCCACATGTCCCTTGGTTTGTTGGACGAGTTGGTTTTGCAGTCTTGGAGTTTTGGGATCACTGGTTCCTTCTCTTCCTAAAAAAAGCCAGAATAAAGAAAGGGCATAAGAAAAGGCAATCAAGTACTCCGCCTCCCACACACAGGATTTTGTTGTTGTTTTATTTAACCTCCTGGAGCTGTGTTTGCCAAGCCCAGGAATACTGTCCTTGGCAGTATACCCAGTAATTTAGAGGTAGTTGCCTCCCTCTCGTGTTTAGCATTTAAAGACAGTTGATGGGCATATGGGATCATTTTGTTGCTTTTTATGAAGAATCCATATCCCATAATAAGCAGAACAGATGGAAAACCTGAGATTGCCCTGAAAAGCTAAGGAACAATTGTTCTAAATGGAAACAAGATCAAGGTAGATCTGATCTGTTCTAATCTGCCTGACATCCTATCTGGCATTTTAGCACCATATTGTTTATGGAAACCATAATCAGACTTTTATTTACTGTATGAATACATGAATGGTAACTATACTGGGGAAAGCCTGGATATGTACATGCTATCAGTGCCAATGTGGAGACATTATATAAAGAAAACTCAGTAAAATTTAAACATGATTTGAGTGGTATTGGAGACTAAATCATAGACATGTTGGACTGGAAGGGACGCCGAGAGGTCGAGTCCATTCCCTTCCCCACCCAACCCACACACACTTTATAATACTTTCAGGGAAAGTATTCCAGGCCTTGGCAAACATTGTGAGAGTAAATGCTTGAGTCACAAAAGCATGTGAAATCTTGGTAGTTACATCTCTCTGTTTCTGCTGGCTTTATTTTTTTCCTTTTCACCATTTATTCTGCTCCCCCAATTTTTTTTTTTCATCATCACAGTCCTAAAACGACAATCTCCATGCTGGGACTGTAGGACAGATTTGCAAAATCTGTGGAATCACCATTATAAATCCATAGTGTGTCCCCGTGCTGCATTGTTCACTCATCTTCCCTGTGACTGCATTTTGCTAAGTATAGGCCTTTAGGAAGAAAACAAAAAAAAAAGAAGTTTTATTTTCCCGGTCAAATTCATTTTATTGCAAAGTGAAGACCGAATTTGCTCAGTGCCAGAGCCAATCATGTTCATAGATTATCCTAGAATTTCTTTGTAGCTGGGCATGATTTACAGCACTTCTTCAGTATGCTACCAGGAAACGGGCTCAGGCACAGGAGGCCTGTTAAAAGTGCTATTTTTATTTGGATATAAATTTAAGGGCTTGTCTACACTTAAAGCGCTGTGGTGGTGCAGCTGCACCGCTACAGCTCTTAGCGAAGACGCTACCTATGCCAACAGGAAAGCTTCTCCCATCGCTGTGGGTACTCCACCTCCCCGAGAGGCAGTGGCAGTAGCTATGTCAATGGGAGAAATCTACACCAGGAGTTAGGTTGGTATAACTGGTGCTCAGGGGGGTGGATTTTCCACCACCACCCCCCCCCGAGCGACCTAGTTATACAAACATAAGTTTGTAGTGTAGACCAGGGCTGAGTTACAGGGTATGTGGTGTTATTGCTACAGTTTGGGCAGGGTCTATATAAGGTACGGGTCTGTGTTTATCCCCATGTTTCTGGATAAATTCTTCCAAATTAATTTAATCCATCCTTAGTTAGGAAATACAATTGCAACATGGGATAAACCTTCTAAGTGACTCTCAATCTGTAGATTAGTTGAATGAGTGATCCAAGATGCACTAGAAGAATTTACCCTTCTAAGGGTAAGATAGTTCCAGTGTCAAGCAGCACAGTGTATGTACAAAGAAATGCATTGTTAAATTATGTGCACACCCACACACATTTTATTAATGATTCCAGTTGTTTTTCTGTTATATTAATCAGTGGGTTATGATGACAGGACAACAGGTCAAAAAGTCCAGGAAATTATTTTTGAAAAGAACTAAATGTTTAAATATGCACACTTGAAATCTCATTGTATGGTAAACAGTAATTGCAATCTTCCTGTGAGCTCTCAGTATTGCCTCTCTTTTCTTCAGCTAATTTAGACCATACTTACATACACGGCTATGTTTAAGCAAAACCCGTTACCATGGTGACACTACAGCATGCTAAATATGGTTTATGGTGTCCAAAATTACATTTGTATGAACTGTTAAAGTGAAAAATAGGGGAGAAAACACTTCATATAATGTTTTATAAGCTAAAACAGCTATTTCTATTCTAATGTTTTTGTTGTTAATTTCTCCACATATAGGAAGGTGTGAGCCTGTGATCCCTTTGTTGTTGTTATTTGTTTATGGTATTACCTTCAATGCACTAGGCAAGAGTACATGATCCCTGTGCCTCTGACCTCCCAATCTGAAGAGAGATATATAAACTAAGGCTCCATCTCAGCAATCATGTAGGCATGTTCGTATCTTTAAGCACATGAAGTCATTGGGACTACTCTGGTGCTTAAAGTTACACCTGTGTTTAAGTGCCTTGCTGTTTTGGGCTGATCAGAGATAGGGAAAGGGTAGAACTATTATCTTGATGAATATTACTTATTTTTATTAAAATGGCACCTGTGGGCTCCATCTAAGATCAGGACCTCTTTGTGACAGGAACTGTACAAACGCACAATAAGACACAGATATATGAATCATATGTTTAAATTTAAAAAAATCTGTAATTACCAAGCCTTTTCATTTACCTTTCAGTGAGAGCTGTAACCTGAAAATGCAATAATATGTTTAAAATACATGAATAGTGAAAGCTTTCATTTTGTTCATTTTTCAGTTACAATCTGCTTTTGATTAGTATCGGTAACTGTTCTGTTGTCAAGTGTTGATGAGGTGCAAGAAATTACCTTGCAAAGTAATCATGCTGCCTGCATGCACTCAGCAGCATGTCAAGTGATAGAACCATGCCTGCAGGGTATAATAAATAGTTATATCATCTGACATTTATATAAGATTATTAAGCCTAACGGATCCCAAGTCCAATTTCAAGCCATGATTCCAGTTCTGCAAACACTTATGCGCATGCATTTGCTTAAAATGTGCTGTTGTTGAACATGCCATGGGATCTGATTGTTATTTGTTGTATGGGATATGTTGTTATTTATTATTTATATTGCAGTAGCGCTTTTAGGAGCTGCAATTGGGAACCAGGACCCTGTTGTGCTAGGCACTGTCCAAACACAGAAAAAAAGATCATTTCTGTCCCAAAGACCTTACAACCTATGTCACACCTGAAAGACAACACTTCTAGCAGCACAGCATTGAAGCACTGCTTTGATGCTGCTGAGAGGGAAGAGTGACACCTACTGAATTGTCAGCCTTTCTGCAGCACCCTGGATTTCTTCTTGGGGCTCTCCTATCCCATGCTAACAGGCCCAACCTTGCTTAACATGTGATATAGAACAAGAAGCTTAGGACCTGATTCTTTATTACATTAGGATCCATTTACACCCACTTCAGACTGCCCGAATACTGTAAAGGAGGCTTGGCTTAAACGAGACTAAAGGTCATAACGTTTACATTGCTTTAGCATTTTAATAAGCATTTTATTCCTAGCTCAGTAAATCAGAGACACTGCTAAAATGATTATGATGAGCCAGATGCTGCTGTAAGTAGGACCTTATTCTATGAGTTGTCCCAGTGGCACTAATTGCAATACAAGATCCTCCTGGTAAGAAGAGAGATCAGAATCTGGACCTGAATGAGAAAAAAGCAATTGAATTTAAGTGGCCATGACACAGTTCATGCAAGTGTTTTCCATTGCATTTTACAAGTTGTTGTCAGGTGAGCGGGAGAGCTGTTGGTCATGGGAATTGAACGTACTTGAAATTATAATGAGATAATAAGGGGGATATACGTTTTCTCACATGGTGGAGTAACTGTACTCCTTGGAAACTGCCAACTGTAACAGCTCCTAGTTTATACATGTCAGAGAGCATCCAGGCTTCCTGGAGTGGCTTAGGGCTTCCTGATTTTAACTTTCCTGAAAAAGGACAAAAAGCTCATGTTTGAGAAATGAGGCATGGAAAAAGGCAAAGAGGGAGAAATATTACTCCAAAGATATTCCATAAAACTTTACAGCTAATAAATAATGACCAAAAAAGCAAAGTAAGAAGAAAAGGAATTGCGATGATATAGCAGTGTAAGAATTGATGCCAGGTATTCTTTGGGAAAAAATGAGAGCGTGAGAGAAATAAGAAAGAAGCCAGCAACAGGAATTTGCGGATGAAATAAGGACATCAGGGAAATCATCCCTGACCGGGTCTTTGGCGGGTGTCTCTGTAGTACTGCCAGATTCAACACTGGATTCATTGTCAGAACACTGGGCTGACACATACAGCCAAATGAAGAGGATTGCAGAGATTATGCTGGGTGAGCGTTAGACTTGATATATGCTTGTTTATGAAAACTGGTGACATCTGAAAGGGACACATGGCCAAAGCCTCCATGTTCTCATAACCGGCAAGATTCCAACAGCAAGTTTCCTGGATTCAGCAGCACTATCGTGTGGCGGACAAAGTTCTGTGGCAGGTTCATTTACATTTTAAAATTTAGGTTTTTAATACATTAAATTTGCAGATGAATATTACTATCTGCCCTGTAGCAGATTTATTATTATTTATTTGGATATTTAATTCAATGTATTTTATGTTGCTTCTTCCTGCCATTCTCAGTTTTCGTTATGCTTTTACATACTTTCGTAAAGACAATGCAGAGCTGCATCATAGCTATTACACCTGGAGGACAGTTGGAAAGTGAAGCTGTTATAAAATGTGATTCCTTGCTTGTTAAGTGGAATTCCATGCTGGGAGAAAATTACACCTGGCCCCTGGTCTCTGCAATGGCTGCCAGTAATTTGCCAGGTGGATTTCAAGTTATTGATGTTAACCTATAAAGTCCTGAATGGTTTGGTATCTGCTTATCTATGGGGTTGTCCCTTCCAGTGCCAGACAGTTCCAGATGGGAGCGCTTGAGTTGGAGTTCCTCATTATAAAGGGGAGTCAGCAGTATGTTCTATGTGAAGGGTCCTCAGCTTTGGACCTCCTTTGTCCCATTGATCAGCCGGAGGCCAGATTTGATAACCATTCAGGTATGTTGTGTGTCTATATTTCCCCCAGACTTTTGGGAAGGATGTGGACTGAAGGTTATAGGGAGTAGGTGGCTATTAATGACATGAGAAGAAATCTTTCTATTGTATTTTGTACATTAATTTATGGGATGGGTACCCAGTGCATAGGATGGGTGACTAGAAATATATTCATAAATCTAAATAAATAGAACATCATGAAAGTGGCCAGGATAGTTAGAGCTTTTGGTACCTTGAAAGGCAGTCGGGGAATGCGGCATATGCACGTTAGCTTGGAGATTCTGCTAAAATGATCAGCAGTGAAATGGTCGGCAATGTTGGCATTTAAACTGTCAAATTTAACCCCCCATTGAGGTGAATGGGGCCATGTCTCTCAGGGTATGTCTTCACTGTAGAGTTTACCCAGGTCTGGGCACTCAGATATGGGTGACTTGGTGTATGTCTACACTACATGATTACTCCAATTTTACAGAATTAGATTTTTGGAAACAGATTGTATAAAGTCGAATGCATGCGGACACACTAAGCACATTAATTCGGCTGTGCGCGTCCATGTACCTAGGCTAGCGTCGACTTCCAGAATGTTGCATTGTGGGTAGCTATCCCTTAGTTCCCGCAATCTCCCCCACCCATTGGAATTCTGGGTTGAGATCCCAATGCCTGATGGGGCCAAAAACATTGTCACGGGTGGTTCTGGGTACATCCTCCTCCTCCCTCCATGAAAGCAATGGCAGACAACCGTTTCGCGCCTTTTTTCCTGGGTGAACTGTGCAGACGCCATACCATGGCAAGCATGGAGCCCACTCAGCTCAAGACAGCAGTCATGAACATTGTAAACACCTCGCGCATTATTGTGCAGTCTATGCTGAACCAGAACCTGAAAAACCTGGCGAGGAGGAAGCGGCGGCGATGGGAGCGTGGCGACGAGAGTGATGAGGACATGGACACAGAATTCTGTCAAACCACGGGCCTCGGCACTTTGGAGATCATGGTGTTAATGGGGCAGGTTATAGCCTTGGAACACCAATTCTGGGCCTGGGAAACAAGCACAGACTGGTGGGACTGCATAGTGTTGCAGGTCTGGGACGATTCCCAGTGGCTGCGTAACTTTCACATGCATAAGGGCACTTTCATGGAACTTTGTGACTTGCTTTCCCCTGCCCTGAAGCACCAGAATACCAAGATGAGAGCAGCCCTCACAGTTGAGAAGCGAGTGGCGATAGCCCTGTGGAAGCTTGCAACATCAGACAGCTACCGATCAGTCAGGAATCAATTTGGAGTGGGCAAATCTACTGTGGGGGCTGCTGTGATGCAAGTAGCCAAAGCAATCACTGAGCTGCTGCTACCAAAGGTAGTGACTCTGGGAAATGTACAGGTCATAGTGGATAGCTTTGCTGCAATGGAATTCCCTAACTGTGGTGGGGCAATAGATGGAACCCATATCCCTATCTTGGACTGAAGCACCAGGGCAGCCAGTACATAAACCACCAGGGGTACTTTTCAGTGGTGCTGCAAGCACTGGTGGATCACAAGGTACGTTTCACCAACATCAACGTGGGATGGCCGGGAAGGGTTCATGACGCTAGCATCTTCAGGAACACTACTCTGTTTAAATGGCTGCAGCAAGGGATTTACTTCCCAGACCAGAAAATAACCACTGGGGATGTTGACATGCCTATAGTTATCCTACCCATTAATGCCATGGCTCATGAAGCCATACACAGGCAGCCTGGACAGTAGTCAGGAGCTGTTCAACTACAGGCCGAGCAAGTGCAGAATGGTGGTAGAATGTGCATTTGGACATTTAAAGGGTCGCTGGCGCACTTTACTGACTTGCTCAGACCTCAGCCAAACCAATATTCCCATTGTTATTGCTGCTTGCTGTGTGCTCCGCAATCTCTGTGAGAGTAAGGGGGAGACCTTTATGGTGGGGTGGGAGGTTGAGGCAAATCACCTGGCCACTGATTACTCACAGCCAGACACCAGGGCGATTAGAAGAGCACACCAGGAAGCGCTGCGCATCAGAGAAGCTTTTGAAAACCAGTAGCCAGGCTACGGTGTGAAAGTTCTGTTTGTTTCTCCTTGATGAAAACCCTCCCCCTTGATTGACTCAATCCCTGTAAGCAACCCACCCTCCCCCTTTGATCCCAGCTTGCTTTCCAAGGAAATAAAATCACTATTGTTTAAAAATCATGTATTCTTTATTAATTGATTATAAACATAGGAAGAGAACTGACAAGGTAGCCCGGGTGGGGTAGGGGAGGAGGGAAGGAAAAGGCCACTTCAAAAGTTCAAAATAATGACAGCCTTTTGCATGGGCTGTCCACTGGGGTGGAGTGGCAGGGTGCACGGAGCCTCGCCCCCCCCTCCCCTCGTTCTTACACATCTGGAGGAGGAGGCTATGGAACTTGGGGAAGGCGGTTATACAGGGGCTGCAGCAGCACTCTGTGACCCTGCTGCAGTTCCTGAAGCTCCACCAGATGCTGGAGCATGTCTGTTTAATCACGCAGCAACCCCAGCATTGCATCCTGCCTCCTCTGATCTTCCTGCCGCCACCTCTCTTCACGTTCATCCCTCCTGTCCTCACGTTCCTTGGCAGCTTTCCTGTACTTTGATACCGTGTCCTTCCACTCATTCAGATGAGCTCTTTCATTGCCGGTCGATTCCATGATCTCTGAGAACATTTCGTCTTGTGTGCATTTTTTTTCACCGCCTTATCTGAGATATCATTTGGGACGGAGCCTTGAAAAATTTGCAGCTGCGGGAGAGAAAAAAGGGAGAGAAGTATTTAAAAAGATAAATTTTACAGGACAATGCTTATATCCTTTCACAGTGAACAACACTATTCACATTACATAGCACATGTGACCTTGTACCGAAATCACATTTTGCGTCTTAATATTGAGTGCCTGCAGCTTTGGTGTTAGAGATCACAGACGCTGGCCGGGCAACAGAATTTGGCTTGCATAAGGCCATGGTAAGCCATTGTCTTTCGGCTTCTGCAACCTTCCTAAAAGCAGCACCCTCCTTTCCCATACCAAGCAAAGCCAGTTGAGTGCTGCGGTTTTCGTGTTAACTTGCAGCAGCAGAATCCAAACCCCTTAGTTAAATTCCCGTATTTCAACCAGGTTACCACGAATGGTATCACTCTCCTGAGGATAACACAGCGAGATAAAGAACAGATGTTGCTTGAATGCCAGTAAACACTGGGACCATATGCTGCCAGGCTTTGTCATGCAATGATACCAGATTACGTGCTACTAACATGGTGTGGTAAAGTGTCCTACCATGGAGGACGGAATAAGGCTACAATGCCCAGAAACCTTCTGCAAAGGCTTTTGGAGTACCTCCAGGAGAGCTTCATGGAGATGTCCCTGAAGGATTTCTGCTCCATCCACAGACATGTTAACAGACTTTTCCAATAGCTGCCCTGGCTGCGAATGCATCCCAAGTCCTCAGGGCAAATAAATCCTTAAAAAACGCTTGCTTTTAAACCATGTTTTATATTTACAAAGGTACACTCACTAGAGGTACCTTCCATGGCTTCATTGTCTGGGATACCGCCTTGGGAGAGTTGGGAGGGTACTTCAGTCAGGCTGAGAAAAAGATCCTGGCTGTTGGGGAGAACGGAGTGCTGTGTGCTCTCCGCAAGCTCGTCCTCTCCTCCTCCTCCTCATCTTCCCCATCCGCAAAATCCTCAGGCATGGCTGAGAGTACCCCCTCCTTGGAATCCATGGTCAGGAGGGGGGTGGGGGGGGGGCCCCCCCCCCCCGCCCCTAGAATTGCATGCAGCTCAGTGTAGAAGTGGCATGTCTGCAGCTCAGTCCCGGACCTTCCGTTTGCTTCTTTGGTTTTCTGGTATGCTTGTCTGAGCTCCTTAACTTTCACGCGGCACTGGTATGAGTCCCTATTGTGGCCTCTCTCCATCATGCCCTTGGAGATTTTTTCAAAAGTTTTGGCATTTCATCTTTTGGAACATAGTTCTGCTAGCACGGAATCCTCTCCCCATACAGCGATCAGATCCAGTACCTCCCATATGGTCCATGCTGGCGCTCTTTTTCGATTATCGGCCTGCATGGTTACCTGTGCTGATGAGCTCTGGGTGGTCACCTTTGCTCTCAACGCTGGGCAAACAGGAAATGAAATTCCAAAGTTCGTGGGGCTTTTCCTGTCTACCTGGCCAGTGCATCCGAGTTCAGATTGCTGTCCAGAGCAGTCACAATGGTGCACTGTGGGATAGCTTCCGGAGGCCAATACCATCAACTTGTGCCCACACTAACCCTAATTTGAACTGGCAATGTCGATTTCGGCGCTACTCCCCTCGTTGGGAGGAGTACAGAAATCGATTTTAAGAGCCCTTTATGTCGAAGTAAATGGCTTCGTTGTGTGGATGGGTGCAGGGTTAATTCGATTTAATGCTGCTAAATTCGACCTAAACTCATAGTATAGACCAGGTCTGAGTTAGCCATGCACATTTGCAAGTGTCCACGCTCTTAAGACACTTCTCATACCCAGGTAGCCACATCCACACTGATGCTGCCGTAGCTTGAGTTAGGCACTGGGATTTCTGGGTGCATAGGCATGGTTCTTAGAACTGCATTAAGTTAAGCTACTCTAGGAATTGTTTTGTGGTGTATAGTGGGAGAACTTGTCTGTCCTTCCTGGGCAAGTGTGTGGAAGTGTTCTTAGCCTGTCAATAGAGTCAACTAAAGCTCTTTTGGCTCTTGCTTGCTCCTCACTTCTGTCTGCAACCTCCACTGGCGATGAAGCAGGTGCTGGTGCTGGGCTTGGCTGTTCGCTGGCCATCAGGCTAAGTAGCTGCTCAAAGAGTTCCTTTGCTTCCTACTGTTGGTCACACTGCCTCATTGTCCTGTCATGCACAAAGTAGTCTGACACTAGTCTGGCATCTCTTCACCTCCCTCTTCCTGTCGTGCTCCAACAGCTGCCTCTGGAGTTCTAGCTGCAGATCTGACTTGTGGCCAAAGTCATTGAACATGTCCTGCAGCAGGTCATCCCTGACTCGTTTTCCTTTCTTCCTCTGGTTCAGGCACCTCTTTCCAAAAGGCCTAGGGTGGCTGGCTTGGTCCAAAAGCAGTAGAAGGTGCTGCAAAGGCAACAAAAGAGCACTTTTTTTTTTTTTTTTGGTCCAGGGAAAGAAAGACAAAATTTTCTCCCATTTAACATTCTGAGTCACAGTAAGACCACAAATTGGTACTTTGATCCCCTTGGAATGTTTTTATTTCATCCCTCAACTTTTGTCTGCTCCATGGTAGCTGAATCAGAGGTCACTAGCTCACCAAGAATATGGTAAATATTTTCTGTCTCTCTTGGAAAAATATCAAGAAAAGATTTTTTTTCTTTTACTGGTGTTTGGATGGATGGATGTTGGGACCCACCGGCAAGGGAACTTTTACCAGGATGATCTTAACAGAAGTTGGTGCAGTGGTGACATTGGAGATAGATCTACTGCAGATTGGAAGAGGAAATAAATTTTCCAGGCTTCTGATAGAAAACCTTCTGTCTATGAGAAGGTGGTATTTTGTTGCCTGAAGAATGATCAACAACTCAGTGACTGAAGTGGGTTAGTGAAATTCAGGTGAATGTAAACAGGATGCGGACTACAAATGCAGAAACTTACCTACCACAGATGTGCCTTTTCAACCTCCACCTCCCCTCCCCAAGACATTTCAATGTCTCCCCCTTCTCCAGCTTGGAATCCATTGTGGATCACACATGGTCAGGAGGGGAAGGAAGGTGGACAGGGAAATGCCATAGCTTCTGCCCTCAATTGAAGCAAAAGCCACTCCGCAGCACATAATATCCTCCCTAACAATAATTCCATTGGTCATAAACCAGTGAAACCCTCCCACTCATGCTGCAATTTCCCCCCAACAGTAACACAGATACCAATGTCCTCTTACCTGGCTGTGGCTCTGATATTGCTTCCTCTCTGGTCTGTTCCCTGGCCCCTTCCCTGAAAAGGTCCTTGGACTCCAGGCTGAGGACATCTTGCAGCTCCCGTGCCTGCAGGGTCTGCTGTAGCTTCAGGATCTGTTATAGCTTTGCTGGTTCCTCTGCTGCCAGGGTCTCTTCCAGCTCTGCTAATTCCTCCCTCCATCCAAAAATAAGACCATTTAATCTCAAAAGCCCATCATGCATGACACTGGGCTCTGTGTTCGAGGCAGTGTCCAGCACTTGATCAAATTCATTGTAGTAGGGGCGGGATAAAAGTTGGGGCTTGTGTATATATATATAGTGAGTGAGTTTGTGGTAAGCTGGGGTGTAAATCTACAGCACTCTAGCATGCCACGGACTAAATGTCTTTATGGATCCTGCTGCCAAGCATAAAAGTATTTGAAACAGCGGTATGCAAAGTGCAGGAGAGTGCTATAGATTTACACTCCAGCTTGCCACATACTCACGGTAGAGACATGCCCTTCATTTCGAGACCTGCTGTTGCTGTTTGTTGCCTTGCAATACGCACCATTCAGGTTTTTAATGCTCTTCCTTCTCTGAATTGTCAGCCACTTAATCCCCTTCTCTGCCAGTCTCTTGGAGATGATCTTGTACAGGTGACAATTTGGAATACATGGCTCAAATGTGGGTGCTTGCTGAACTCAGACCAGAGGTAGAGCTGCTTGCAGAAACATGTCAGGTTAAAAGAACTTTCCCCAGGCCACAAGCCAACAGGGAGCCAATAGAGAGCATATAAGCCCTGGAAGTCCTGTCTCCACAGCAAGGAGCCTGGAAGGCCTGAGTGCCCTAGGGGGGCACTCTCAGGGAGGCTTTTGGGTCTTCCAGGCTCCTGCCATAGACCCTGGAGCCTGGAAGTCCTGGGACAGGCTTCCAGGGTCTGTGACTTCAGGGTAGTCCTGCCATGAGGACTGCCTCAGAGTTGGGGATCCCAGGGCTTCCAGACTCCTGGACTAGCCACTTCCCTGGGCTGTCCGACTCCTGCAGCCTGGTAAACCAGCTGACTTGAGAGTTGGGCAGCCTGGGAAGCCAGCTGGATAGGGAATGTGGAAGCCACGAGGTCCCTAGCTGCAGGGCTGTCTGCACTGTGGACTTCCCTGAAGCCACAGACCCTGGAATCCCCTGAGTGAAATAGACGTGATTCTTGTCAGTTTGATGGCTGTCCACAACTGAATAGCAGTGGTGAAACTGACAGCCATGTCATGTCATGTCATGTCAATTTCAGTCAGCAGCTGTCAGGCCCGAGGAGCTTATTTCATTGTGGAAAAACCATATGGTGGTGTTTCCTAAATGATTTTTTTTTTAATTTAGAATTCATGGGAGATTTCCAAAAGTCTAAATTTTTCATGAACCCAAATTTCTGAGTTTTGTTCTGCTCTAACCACAGGTCCATCAGAACCTTGGTGTGCACCTCTGTCCAACTATAATAGCATATGGTGATAAGGCGTTATTGTTCCAGTGCTGTGTGAGTGAGCTGTGCAGAAATGCAGCAGGCTGCACAGAAGAATATAATACCTTATATAGCACTTTTCATCTTTAGACCTCAAAGCACTTTACAAGGGAAGCCAGTATTGTTATCCCCGTTTTACAGATGGGTAAACTTAGGCACAGAACAAGACATGATTGCCCAACATCACCTAGTTGTAGATGGGTGCCAGAGTCAGAAATTGAACCCAGGACTCTTGAGATCCAGTCCACTACACGATCTTGAACACTGCCCAGTTGCATATAAATTGGTGGGTGACTTCTGGTGCAAAGAAAATGAGTGAGGTAGAAGAGCAGGAAAATACTGTCTGCAGGGAATTGTGGGAAGGCATTGGAGGACTATCAGAACTCAAGTTCTGTAACCTGGGCTTCAGCCTGCATCCACACTGCAAGGTGGGGTGGATTAGAGCCCATGTTGAAGCAAAACCCTAGCTCCAACCCAACATTTCTCAAATGTGGCTACTAAAGGCTTTTCTTGCTGCCACAGCTTCCTGCATCGTGACTGGGAGAGGGTGGCAAAGCAGCAGCCCCTCCTCTGGGGCTGCCAGGAGGAGTTGGGCCCTGCCCCCTTCTGGAGCCACAAACACCGGAGGAGCAGCCAGCCAGTGTGATTTTCCCCATCTTCTCGGGGATTGTGGGGCTCAGGCTTCTAGCTTCAGCCCTGGACCCTGGTGGGCGGCCTTGGGCTCTGACCGTGGGGCTTTGGGCTCCGGGATTTGGCAGTGCAGCAGCAGGCTCCATCCCTCGGCCACAGGACTCCATGCCCAGGCTCACCACCCTACTCATCACCACTGAACCTGCTGCCTCCCCCAGGCTCATTACTCCCCTCATCGCCCCTGCTGCCTCCCTACCCACCTCCCCATCCAAGGCTTCATTCGCCCCCAGCTTGCCAGGGCTGAGTAAGTCTGCTGTGAAAAGTGATATTTGTGTGTTTGTAAATATCACTTTTCACTGCCTCCGAGATAGCTAACAAGTCTGGTGCTGTGAAAAGTGATATTAACAAACATACAAGTATCACTTTTCACAGAAGCAGACTTACTAGCTAGCAAGTCTAAAAAAATATAACCAAAAAAGCAGGGCCGTCTCCAGGCACCAGCCCACCAAGCATGTGCTTGGGGCGGCGCCTGGAGGGGGGGGGGGCGGCGGGACCCCGGCCGGGCTCGCTGCCCTCCCCACGGCGCTCCGGCCGGTCGGGGAGAGCGGCTCCGACCGGGCTCGCTGCCCTCCCCCCTGTGCTCTGGCCACCGGGGAGAACAGAGAGCCCCGGCCGGGCTCTCCGCCCTGCTCCAGGTGCTCTGTCCGGTTGGAGATTGCGGGCCCGCGGCCGGGCTCTGCACCTCCCCTGCCGTGCTGGGAGAGGGGGGCGCAGCGGGTGGCTTTTTTGCCTAGGGCGGCAAAAAAGCCAGAGCCAGCCCTGCAAAAAAGCAAAAGAAACAACAATAAAAAAAAAGACAAGACCATGCAAAGCACCTTTTTTTTGTTTCTATTATGTTTAAATCCAGTAAAGAATAGAGACAATTGTACGTTATTTTTATTATGGAGTCTGCAAAAAAACCCAAACCCTATATAAATAAATTACTGATTTGGATACGTATATGTGCATATTTATTTGTTTTTCCTAAAGTTAATTAAGTATTTTAGGAAAAATTGTCTGGGCAGCCACCAGTAAGAGTTAGAAAACTAAAATGGCTGCACTCTGAGGCCGCCAAAAAAATGGTGCGAACCCCTAACCTATTTCCCCAGCTGTGTAAGCAAGCCTGGATTCAAAGCATATATAAACATGGGTGAAAGATTTTTGTATGTGGATGATAGGAGGTTTTGGATTAAAACCCAGGTAAGAGCCTGGGTTAATGCTGCCATGAACTCTGCACCCTCAGAACTATTTTTGCAGGGTGGTTACAGGATTTTACACAGTGTCTACAGATTCAATCACACCATCAGTTACTCTCTGTTCACCCTTTTCAGGGTATTCCACACAGCCACAAGGGCTAGAAACTTTCTTTTCTAATGAAAACTGAGATTCTGGAAAATGATTGTGTAGCAAGGGATAGATTCTGTGGCAAACATTGCAGCTACAAAACAGCATTGTACTTTGGGGGTATGTATATAAGGTATGCTCAGAGCTAGTTTACAGCAGTGATGCATAAAAATAAAACATGCTTTCTCCAACTCAAACCTACCCTCAGGAACCTCCACTGTATAAAACAGGCATATTTTTATCTATGGCACGGAGGTAATGATCCTAGTCAACATTTTTCTGTGTAACTCATCATGTGTGAGGGGGGACTGGAGGCATGAGGGATTGTGTTCTTAGCCATTCCCTCTGTAAACCATGCTTCCCTGTCTCCGCACTTTATTGGACTCTAAATTCCTGGAACAGAACTTATTTCATTTAGCCATTAAGCAACTAGCCCACACATTGGTGAAATTAATGAATTATTAATAGAAAGCAGAGCTTGATTAGGAGGCCTGCAGTTCCAGCATTCCCAGCTGTGCTTAATTTCTTTAACAATTTATTATGGGTTTTCCAGCTCTTTGGCTTTGATTGTGCTGAACTCATTTCTCCTTATTCCTCCCTTCCAAATGTCCTGAAAAACTAGCTAGAGAAGCACCTACAGATGAATTCTTTCAGCCTGGCCCCTGAGAAATATAAGCTAGCTGCAGTGTCTGCAAAAATTGCAAGTGCACAAGTGCAGCATAAATGCTCCTAACTAGTATTCTGTAGGGTGGTAGTCTACTCTCTGGCAGTCTAAAGGGCACAGATCAAAACTCTGGCATGATTCAATTGGCATAATGGAATTTTTTATGAGCTTAATAGATCTAAATGGGATACACTGTGCTTTCAGCAAGCTGTACCCAGGGCCGGCGTTTCCATTTAGGCGACCTAGGCGGTCGCCTAGGGCACCAGGATTTGGGGGAGCGCCAATTAGGCGGTGGGGGGGTCCTTCCGCACTCCAGGTCTTCGGCGGCTATTCTGTGACGGGTCCTTCACTCACTCCAGGACCCGCCACCGAAGTGCCACGAAGACCGAGAGTGCGGAAAGACCCCCCTGCCGCAGAATTGCCGATGATGATCAGGAGCATGGAAGGACCCCCGCCTAGGGCGCCAGAAACCCTGGCGCCGCTCCTGGCTGTACCACCCCAGAGATCACTTTGGGAGGCATTGTGCCTTAGAGACTCACCTGTGGGGCCCAATTCCTTCTCTGCTCCAGAGGGTGCCTGGGTGTTGGGTGCCCCAGTGCACTTTGTGCCTTTGAAAAATCTTTGGCATTTTAAAATTGTAACATCTGTGAATTTCTGGTAGATTTTCAATAGTGGCCTTGTGTACTCAGTCTGCAAAGGGGGGAAGTGCACCTAAAATGGGTGGCTGCAGTTATAAATATCCCTTCAGGTTTTCCTGTTCACCAAGAATATTACCCCTCCTAACATATGGCTGTGCATTTGTGAACAAAAAGGATGCCATTTTTATATATTTGAAATTTCCCCTATGGGTTGTGTCCTGTGTAGTTTGGAAGAAAATACTTAGTTTTGCAAATTGCCCACTTGTTATCTGTGTGCATCTCCAGAAATAGCACACATCCTGTTTATTTTTGAAAAGGGAAACTGGTGGGCTGCTCTCTGTTAATATATATGTTTGGTTTGTGAAAGCAACATTTGCAGGTTTGATAAGTGGTCTCCTTCCAACCTTTCTTCCTTGTCTATGACTTCTGTAATCAATAAGGTTACAACTGTGTACTTTGCGGGAAAAGTTGCTACAAGTTCAAGGGACTTAGTCTAGTCATACACAATGCCTAAGAAATCTCTGCCTTAGAAATCTCTATAACCTCCTTGATGGGGCCAGGTGGAAGATTGAGAAAACTGTGTAGTATGTGGGTGTTTTCAAACTGTTAAGTATTAAGACAAGAAAGATCAATTTTTGGTTGAAAATCAGGTTTTCTTATTTTTGAAACTTTTTATTTTTATAAAGAATCTAGAATAGTTAAAGCTTCCTTTTGAAATCAATCTTCTTTTTCATTAGAAAATACTTTCTTTAGAATGGGAAATGAACCTCAATGCTGGGATTTTCAAATGGGACTAAGAGTTTTAGAAGCTTAAATCCCAGTGAATTACAATGGAATGTGGGTGCCTAATTGCCCTTTCTGCCTTTTAAAATCTCAGAAGATTAAAAGTTAACATCTATTCATTTTCCATTAGATTTTAAATAAAGTCTTTGGGCTTCACCCTATGCAGTGAAGCAGGCCTATACACCAAGAAAAATATTTCACTTTTCCTTTTCCATTACTGCTCTCTCTTTCCTGGGTTTGATGCAATGTACAAAGATCAGAATAGTCAGTAGACTGCAACAGCACCGGGCCACGTTTTGGGCTTTGAATCAGAACTTTTGGAGAAGGTGTGTCCATGGCTGAAGGTGGTGGACTGCTGGGGTTACTCCACATTATGCCAGTGTAACTGAGAGTAGAATTTGGTCCATTGATTGTGATACAGTACTTAGAACTGTTTCAAACAATTTTAAGGTTTTGGGAAATATCTATCCCACTAAGAAGCAAAAAAGTCCACACATAGCATCTTCAGTTTTAGGGTTTTTTTAATTGTTTGTAAAACTACAACTACAAGTACCTGGGGGGTATGTAGTTATGTGAATATGTAATTGCAATATGGATAGTTATTTATTCATTTTGAGCCAGATCTTCAGCTGGGGTAAATTGACATAGCTCTATTGACTTAATGGAACTTCTTTATTTATACCAGCTGAGGATCTTGCTCTTATATTTAGTGTGAGCTATATTCTTAGCTGATGTGAATTGGCATGGCTAAGGAACTGTTGCTTTTTTATGCTCTGATGGTTGAGAAGTAAATTTGCTACACTCAGGTCACATGTTCAATGATTTTTTCACAACCGTGAGACCAGAAATGAAATCTTTCACTGCAAAATTGCATTGAAAAATCCATTATCCCTTGGAGAGTTTTTGTACCAGATTTGGCAATTGAATTCAAGCACACCCCCTTTCCAAGATATTTGCTGACAGCAGAGGAATGATGAGTCTCAGAAATCTTGGTGTGCATTCCAGGTTCTGGAGAGGACTGTGTTCTAGTGCTCACAGACCTTTCTGTCCCTGTTCCCTTTAGCCTGATCCTTTCTGCCCTGTCCCCTCCAGTCTGTCCCTGTTCCACCATCGGCTCCCCGCCCCAATATACCGACCCTCCAGGCTCCTCATCCAAGTTCCCGTTTCCTTGCCCAATGAGCCTCATTTGGAACACACACGAGCATGCACATGGCTATCAATCCATTTATCTACACATACATAGTCACACACACGCTTCCTGGACACCAAAAAAGATGTGGAAGAGAGAGCCAAGATATTGGGCCATATTTTCAACCTGTTCTGTACCTGCCTAATGCTATCTTGGGAAACACAAAGAAGGCAGAAAACTCTCCTAAAGGGGAAGTTGAGCTTTTTAGTCCACACTTTCCTACCCTCCAGTCACCATAGGGAGCATATCAGGGATACAGAGCTGACTTTCCCCTCTGCTCTTCTCAGCTGTGCCAATGTAAATTCGGTGGAGTTGTGCATCTAACCCATAAATGGTTGAAATGTGATATAGCAAACGGACACACTGCTCAGTGCACTCTGTAAATTCCAACTAGTTAAGTATTTCCAAGTTAAGCAATAGAGAGACTTAATATAATTATAAAGAAAATAGATTTGCCTTGAGACCCGCTGATTTATATTCTAGGACATATTAAGAAACTCAAGGATTTAGGTAACTCACATTCAAAGAAAAATCCTGCTATAAGCAACATTAGCTGCCAAAAGCAAAATCCTACAAAACTAGAAGTCCCTTGCTCAGCTGAACCTAGCACATTGGTACAACAACGTAAGTGAATTAGCTGGCCTCAGAAGGATAACGTGTCTAATAATTAATAAACTAAACTTTGTTAAGATGTGTAGGCAGCTTTCTTGGAAATCTGAGTGCAACGGCTTTATTAGTTTATCATATTACCTGGACCATAGTTACCATTTTGTGCTGGACAGTGACAAAAGGTAAATATTTAATAAATAGTAGAGTTTGTATAGAAGATAAAACTCTATCTAGAACAGAATAGATCTGCTAGAATAAAAATTCCAGTAAATCCTTATAAATGTTGTATTTGTTCTATAATAATTTATTCAATTAATGTTTTAGTCTACCAGTCTTTATTTCTCCTTTTTCCCTCCTGTATGTGTAAAGTATATTCAGCCACATGCATATAACTTGAAATAGTGATGAAAAACTGGAAAGAGGGGCCCAGAATCAATCTAAACTATAGTGTTCACTCTCCATGTATATTGCAACCCAATCAAAACCCAGGGCAAATGTTAAGTATTAAGATGCACATTTTAACATGGAGCGTAGTTAACTGTTGTTAACTAGGGGTGTGGTGGAGCCTCCATACGTAGAGGCTTTAAATCAAGATTGGCTGTCTTACTAAAAGATACACTCCAGTTCAACGACAAGTTGTTGAACTTAATGAAGGAATTGCTTAGTGGAATTCAATGAGTTCGAATCTGTTTTCTGTGGATGATCAAAATGATCCATTCAGGCCTTAAAATATATGAATCTATTATGAAAATTAGAATAGCAAACAAAAGGAAGTAGCAAATACTGTATGTCCATTGTCCCTGCTGGAGGGAGGAGAGGCGCCTGTATTCCAGTTCTTTTCAGCTCCTCTTTAAATCACAAAATGAAGATAATGTGGTGGTTTCATAGCTCTCCAGTGGCTCTCCGGCTTTGCTATTCTGTGGGCTATTTCTTGAGAGGGCTTCTCTCAGGGAGCCAATCCTACAAGGTGCATGTTGCACTCTGAGTACCCCTGTAAACTCCCCTTTGAAACCAATGGCTTTAGCCCCTTTTAGATGTGGCTCAGACATATCTAACTGGTAGTCTCTGCTTCACTCAATATTTTTTGTTCTACCCAATCTCAAGAAAGGGCTCTATAAACACTGGTGGGCCAGCCTGATAACTGTTGTTGGAGTGCTCTCTCTATGTAAATAGTTAAACAAGTGCTAGTAGATGTCACTGAAGAATATGTAACATTGGGCCTTATAGGACGAATAAAACTTGTCATTGTTTTTCACTGGAAATTATTTCATGTGTGCAGTTCTTTACATGCAGCTATAAACAAATACCATGTTATGTTTGTTTTTTTACCCTAAGCCCTGTGGTTAACTGGCTTCATATGCAAGAAGCCATTATGTGCCCTTTTCAAGCCTTTCTGATTTGTTGCTGCACCAATGGAAGTCATGGTTTGCGCTTTGGTCCCCATAACAAGAGACGAGGCATTTAGAAGATACCGCCTCCTTAGTAGCTTCAAGAACTCATGCCTCATATCACTGTTTCTCCAGCCATAGATGATGGGGTTGAAGATGGAAGGCCTGTTAAAATAGACAATGTCAAAAAAGGCAGGAAATGCGGTGAAGGCAGTCTCATTAGATGGGTCTCTGAGTTCTAAACTTCCTGTAATCCAAAGAAGCCTCACAGTCACATAAAAAACTCCCAGCACGATGTTGTGTGTGACCAGTTTTGAGGGCTTGCTAGGAAGGAGTGCAGAGATTCATGTATCGGGATACCTGCAACATCTTGATGTAGGAAAAACCAGGCTGAGAAAAGGAGTCCACAAGATGAGTAGCCATCATGGTTATTCTGTAAAGTTTAGGGAAAAGGCCTCAGCGCACAGGCTGCTTTCTAGTGAACCAGTACATAGGAAGCTGTAAGAATGTACACCTCTACCTTGATATAACGCTGTCCTCAGGAGCCAAAAAATCTTACTGTGTTATAGGTGAAACCGCGTTATATTGAACTTGCTTTGATCCATCGGAGTACGCAGCCCCGCCCCCCCGGAGCACTGCTTTACCTCATTATATCCAAATTCGTATTCTATCGGGCCGCGTTATACCAAGGCAGAGGTGTACTAAGTGGCAGCATTTTTGACCCAAAAAAGTAAACAAAACAAATCGGATGATACGTGATGGCAAACACTCAGGATTTTGATCATCAGCTCACCATGGTGGCCAGGGTGGTGTTTTCAGGAAGAACACCAATGCACTGTAGTTTCCTCAGGAAGTTGGTGGTGTCTTGAAGATAGCTAGGAGTGCTGGTAGTTTAGGATCTGAGGAGAGAGTCCAAATAGCCAGATAATCCTGCTGTAAGAGTGCCAATGCCTGATATGATGGGGCGTCCAGGATTTCCAGGTTTATGGATCTTGGGTAGCAGATAGAATACCCCTGGTCGGGGCTCTAGGAGTGTGTCTGTGTAGATTTGTTCCCGTGCTGTAGAAGGGAGTTTCTTGAGAAGATGGTGTAGTTTCTTTTGGTACTCCTCAGTGGGATCGGAGGGTAGTGGCGTGTAGAATGTGTTGTTGGAGAGTTGTCTAGCAGCCTCCTGTTCATAATCCGACCTGTTCATGATGACTACAGCACCTCCTTCGTCAGCCCTTTTGATTATAATGTCAGAGTTGTTTCTGAGGCTGTGGATGGTGTTGTGTTCTGTACAGCTGAGGTTATGGGGCAAGTGATGCTGTTTGTTCACAATTTCAGTCTGTGCATGTCTGCAGAAGCACTCAATGTAGAAGTCTAGTCTGTCATCATATGGACCCACAGGAAGGAGGCCTTTGACGAATTCTACCTGGATTTCAACAATGTCCATCCCACCCTCAACGTCAGCCTGGACCAGTCCACACAAGAGATCCACTTCCTGGGCACTACAGTGCAAACAAGCAATGGTCACATAAACACCATCCTATACCGGAAACCTACTGACCGCTATACTTACCTACATGTCTCCAGCTTCCATCCAGGACACATCACGTGATCCATTGTCTACAGCCAAACCCTAAGATACAATCACATTTGTTCCAATCCCTCAGACAGAGACAACACCTACAAGATTTCTATCAAGCATTCTGAAAACTACAATACCCACCTGGGGAAGTGAGGAAACAGATTGACAGAGCGAAATGGGTACCCAGAAGTCACCTACTACAGGACAGGCCCAACAAGGAAAATAACAGAACACCACTGGCCATCACATACAGCCCCCCAGCTAAAACCTCTCCAGCGCATCATCAGCGATCTACAACCTGTCCAGGAAAACAATCCCCCACTCTCACAGGCCTGGGGAGGCAGGCCAATCCTCGCTTACAGACAGCCTCCAAACCTGAAGCAAATACTCACCAGCAACTACACACCACACCACAGAAACACTAACCCAGGAACCAATCCCTCTAACAAACACCGTTGCCTTCTCTGTCCCCATATCTACTCTAGTGACACCATCACAGGACCCAACCACACTATCAGAGGCTCATTCATCTGCATATCTACTAATGTGATATATGCCATCATGTGCCAGCAATGCCCCTCTGCCATGTACATTGGCGGAACCAGACAGTCTCTATGTAAAAGGATAAATGGACACAATTCAGACATCAGGAATGGTAACATACAAAAGCCAGTAGGAGAACACTTCAATCTCCCTGGACACTCAATAACAGATTTAAAAGTAGCCGTCCTTCAACAAAAAAAACTTCAAAAACAGATTTCAAAGAGAAACTGCAGAGCTACAATTCATTTGCAAACATAATACCATCAATTTGGGCTTGAATAGGGACTGGGAGTGGCTGGCCCACTACAAAAGCTAATTTTCCTCTCTTGGTATTGACACCTCCTACTCAATTACTGGGACTGGACCACATCCATCCTAACTAAATTGGCCTTCAACATTCGTTCTCCATTTGTAAGGTAACTCCCTTCTCTTTATGCCTGTAACTCCCTTCTATTTATGCTTGTATCTGTAATTTTCCTTGCATGCATCTGAAGAAGTCGTTTTTTACCCACAAAAGCTTATGCCCAAATACATCTGTTAGTCTTTAAGGTGTCACCAGACTCCTTTTTGTTTTTGTGAAAACCTGGAGGCTGCTGTGGACAATTAAAAAATAATATTGTATCGGGAAAAACTGCAGCGTCATGAGGCTGCGAGTGCCCCTGGCAAACATTGTGAAGAAGTAAGATTCACAGCGCACAGGTCACAAATGAGAAATTCTTCGGTGTTCAGAGGGCTTTCCGAGCACAGATGACGATGATGATGAGCAGGTTTGCCATCACGTCAACCAGAAAAAGTAGAACCAGCACTGGTAAGATAATGTGAGTTTCTCTTTCTGCATGATTAAACCCCATAAAAGGATACTGGTGATAGTGCCATTTTGAGAGATTCTGGAAGGATTCCGTTTATTGTTGTCACTTTTTACCATTCTTGTCCTGTTTTTTTCAGATATTTAATATTCACTAGAGAAACAAGGGAGAAGAAGAAGAATCACAGAATCATAGGACTGGAAGGGACGTTAAGAGGTCATCTAGTCCAGTCTCCTGCACTCATGGCTACTAAAAGGTTAGTAGCGATTGGACATCTAACATTGTGAATGCCAGAGAAAATGAAGTAGGATCAGAGGCTAAAATAGGGAAAAAACAAGTTGAGGTTGTGCTTCCGGCTGAAGCTCAACCTCTGAAGCCCAGGGAGGGGGGCTGCAACTTCACATAGCTATTTTTAGAGCACTAATGTGAGCCCCGCTAACCTCATTCTGTCAACCAGTCTGCACAGATCTGTGGGCTCTATAGACATGTCCTTGTGGGCCTGATCCCAGGGCCACTAAAGTCAATAGAACCCACTTCCCGCTGAATTCAGTGGGCTTTGGGTGAGGCCCTGAAAATAATATTAGTGAATTACACTTTACAGGAGCCCTGTGAAGTAGGTAAATATTGTTATCCCTATTTTACACTTAGTGAAACTAATGCCAGAGCGGACTCATGATTTACCTGAGGTCTCACAAAACAAACTGGGAATAGAATGCAAAACATCTGATTCTCTGTCCCATGCCTTAACCACAAGACCCCTCTTTCTTTGTAATGAGAAAAGAAAATAAAGGGGTGGAAAAACTACACAGTTAGATCTCTGACTGGTGTAAATTAGTGATTCTCTACTGCAATCAATGAGGGTAAACCAGTTAACACCAGCTGAGGACCTGCCCAACTTCTCCTTTCTGCTCTCAGTCTTCAGTGTCTCTCAGATATACTCCGTTTTCTCTTATTAGTGCCTCTCTTCTTTCAGATTCTTTTTTTTCTTCTGAAACAAAAGTGCATATTGGATAAGCCTGTAAAGCAACACAACGGATTAACTCAGTGGTTTCCCCAAGCATTCTTAAATCCTGATTCAATCAGACAGTTGTTGCTGTTTCTGTTAGAAGTACCATAGCTCAAAGTGCATGTTTTCTCTAACCGCGGATGGGATTATTTTTATGCTGACAACCTCTTGAAAAGGAATATGATGGAATTAATATCTGATGGATGATTTACCTATGGGGAACACTCATCATCAATGAACTGATAGGTTGGCATATAAACACTATGGGCTAATTTGCTGTTAGTGATTCTCTGGCATTAACAGTGGCAAAAATGCATGGGGGATGTGGCAGGTAGTAGCTGTGCAAAGAGGGCTGCAGCTTTCCTGACGGGCAGTACTAGAAGTTAGTGATGCTCCCAAAAAAGAGAATATGACCTGGGAAGTCCGGATTCATTAATGTAGCAGCTCCTCTGAGTCATCCACCAGCTTAGCTCCAGTCGTGGTGGCCCCCGGTTAGCTATCAGCTGTGTGTTCTTGGGGAACCAGGGCGCAGTACCCAGCCTGTCTGACTCACAAAAGACCTTCCCCCGCCCCCAGCCTGTGCTTGAACCAAAGCCAATCAGAAGAAAGACCGACAAAAAGCAACAAAAAGGCAGTGGAAGACACACCTAAACCCCTCCAGACAAGGGTGACAGGATTAAGGAAACTCCTCTAGCCTCATTTGCATCAAAGATGGGACAGGGAGGCATCTCTATTAGCATACAGAATGGAGAACAGAGATTCCAAGGCAAGAACCGCACTGAACTCTGGAACCAGAAAAGCAGGAAAGCACTGCATGCTGGGGGATCTCTGCTCCAGATGTTAATGAACCCACGTCTGCACACCCCCAGCTCAGTAGTTATCAGACCAATTCTAGTAATATATCCTTTATTGGTATCCAAACTACTGAAGCCCCTTAATTGCATTGTGAGCTCCCTCGAAGGAACACCTCCCATAGCCAGGAATGATCAATTCCTATTGTCTATCCTGAACAAAACAACTTTGGTATATTCCCTTCAGCCATCAGTTTACCCACAAACAAATCTAGTGTTCTCCCTTGAACCATATTCTTTCCCTACAGAAACCCCTACCCATGCTCAAGTAAGTGCTCTGATGCCTGAATCCAAAATCTGCATCAGTTCCATTGGGACTTCATCTTCTCCTGACTGGTCATGCTGGGGGGGTCTGCCTGTCTCCAGCACTCTGAACCCTCATCTACCACCACCACCTGGGACCCTGCTTGATTCAAGCTTCACGGAGTGGTGAGAACCCAGCACTCTCTCTTTTTTCTCTCTCTCTAGGTATAGCTGACTATACCTGACTGTGTGATCAGTTATAGTTTTCTGACTCTGACTTGTGTGATCAGTTATAGTTTTCTAAACCCAACTTATATAATCAAATTTAAGTTAGATTTAATATTATAACTGTTTTGTTTGTTTGGCTCCCCTTATATGGTTATTACCTGGCAATAAATAACTTTCATGGCTAAGCTGGTTGCTTCTCTCTCACTCATGGGTGTTTTTTGGCTTCCCCATTCGCTCTGCAGCATCGCTCTTTGTACCTAAGCTAAAGATCCCAGCAGCGCCCAAAAATCCTGTGGTGTTTGCTCATCCAAGTGGGTTACTACTAGAACAATTGTAATGTGAAAGTGGGGATAGGGACGTGCTGAACCAGGGGCATACGAGGGTGACAGCTTCGAAGTGCTGCTTGACCCAGCCTACTGAGTCTAGGGACATATGAGGGGTCAGTTTGGGAGTGCTGATTAACCCAGTTCTCACAGACGCGCTGTTAATGTGTGTGTGTTTGTCTAATTCTGGGGCTGCAAGAGCCCAGCCCTGGGGAACCTAGATCCTGCAGGATAGCTCCACTGGGAGGGAACTTGCAGACGGGAGAAGTAGAGTTCCGCATGAGAACACAAGCGACACAAGCAGTACATTGATAGAATTACAGAACCCCTCCAGAAGAGTGACCCGAATAAATGAGCATACCCCCAAAGTAACAGGCAAATCTGGTAACACCTCTTAAAAATTGAACCTACGCACATAGCCCAATCACTGGTGGAGTCCAGTTGAACGAGAGAGGCAGAAATATAACACATTCTCTGCTAACATGAACCTGGGAGTCCGTGATTTGGATGCTCTTTCTGGCTCTGCTATTGCCCTGCTCTATGACAGTGGGCAAGTCACTGCTCCTCTTGGTGCCTCAATTTCTCCATTGGTAAGATGGGAACAATGATACTTACCTTCTTTTATAAAGTACTTTGAGATCTACACATGAATAGAAGGAAGATGTCCCAATGGTTAGGGCACTAGTATGGGATTTGGGAGACCGGAGGTCAAATCACTGCTTCCCCCAAAGACATGCTCTGTGATGTTGGGCAAATTGCTTAGCCTCTCTGTGCTTCCGTTCCTCATCCATAAAATGGAGATACCTTTGCCTCAGGAGGCTGTTGTGAGGCTATAGACATTCAAGACTGTAAAATGCTCAGTTACGTAAGGTAGTGGGGACAATAGATCTACGGGCTATGTCTCACTACTGTTCTTATTAGTTGGTTCAGGAGAATACCCTTCCTATGAAGCTTTGGATGGAATTTACCCTAGACATACCTTTGAACTAAATAAGGAACAATGATCCAACAGTGGCAAAACAAAAATAATCATTTGAGATTTGAAATGTTGTGTGAGATTAAATTATTAAGCACTTTTCATATTTTCTATAACCTCAGTTTCCCAATTCCGTAATTGTGATGTAGGTAATTTAAGATGGGGAGTGGGGGAGAGTCACACAAGGTCTGGGAGAAGGTAAATTCAGGTCTGAAATGAGGGGCTCTATCTTGTATTATAAAAGCAGCCCTCAGCTGGAGCTGTGGGAAATAGCCCTACTTGTTATGGAACTGTGCATATGTAAATGCTTATCAGGGAAGAAGTAATGAAGAGGATAAATATGATAATGATTTTAGATTTGCCCATGAATCAAAAGATCTTTGTCCTTGAAGATTTAAATTTCACATTAAATATTAACAAAAGAACAAAAGGAATTTCTGCTGAGAGTTAATGTAACTGCAAAACAGTTAATCCTCCAGCAATGAAAATATGCAGAAGAACTTACAGTGGCAGAATGATATCCACAGTGGGTGAAATCCTGGTGCCATTGAAGTCTGTAGGAGCTTTGCCATTGACTTCAATGGGTTCAGGATTTTACCCAGTGGGCCTACATGTCCGAGACAATTTGGAACTAAAAAATGAGTCAAAAATTCCAAGAAATTTTGCCTTCCTTCTTAGAGATGTATATTTAAAGTAAAATATGACAGATACATAAATTTATTTATTTATTTTATTATTTATACAGTCATTTTTATTGATTGTCAATTAAAAAAAAACCTTCTGTGCTTTCAAGTTGTGTATACAACTAGGCTCTTTAAAAACAAGTCGATATCACTGTTGTGCAGACTTCTTGTCTTCCTGCTATCTGTTTCACTCACTACTTGTGTCATGTCTCAAATTGAGACTGTAAACACTTTGGAGCATAGTCTTTTTTTTTTTTTTTTTTACTATGTCTGTACATCCCTTAGCACAGAGTGTGCTGCTGTCATACAAATGCTCATTTAAGATACCAGATAGCATGTGACATGTATTATTATTTATTGTTTAGATTTGTCCTGATAAGGCCCACAAGTTGCTAGGTGCTGAACAAGTGTAAAAAGAGGCAGTCTCTACCCCACTTAGTAACCTATATAATAAGATTTCAGGATTGTCATCTATCTGTGACACCTAGAGAGCCTGGTGAGTAGGTGTGATGCAATAGAAACAGCTACAAACATGGCTGAACACTCTTTTTGTTTAGAATATCACCAGGTTCAATCATCACTGGCATTCGCTCTCTGTTACTATCAAGTTTTTAAGTTCTCAGCCATTTTCTCCTTTATTTTATACATATGATTTTATGAATTACACCCACGCAACAGTATGGGCTTTTAGCAACTAGTATGTTCTTCTGAGTGCTGCCCTCTATTCTATTATAGTCTAGGTTAGATAGATTTTGGCCCTAATTATATGTATATATTTTAGCCATAATTTTTTTATCCCCTCTTTGGGCGTGTCCATACAAATGGTTAAACATTTAAATTGGAAAATAATTAAATATAATGAAATAGGTGCATTGTAACAAGGGATAGCTGAGAAAAATATTCAAGCATATAATATAGATTACTCATAAACTAAAACACCAGCTCCAACACTTATGAATCATGGGAAAAGCCAGTCTTGAAATTTGTGAGTTGGAGCCACCTTTAGTTCAGACATCAGTTTTCATTTTTTTAAAACAACCCTGGGTAGAGTCGAGGGAATATCTTGAGTTTGGGGGGTGGAGGGGAGGGGTGTTTAAATTAAAGATAGAAAATTATACAGGCCAATGCAGTTGAGAATATACCGAAGATAAAAATCTTTCCTTGGGCCTCAATCCAGGAAAGCACTTGCATTTAGGCATGCGCTTACGTGCTTTCCAGGATCAGGATGTTTTCCTTGGTAGGAGAAATGAACAATATGTTCTAGGTCCTTTCCATCTTCATCTCTAATTGCTATAAGCCTATGAAATATTGCCCATGTTAGTGTATACTTGCAAACTGCTTACAGAAACTGAAATGATGTTGCCCATCTTTTCAAGCACAGTTGCCAGTTTATTTTCCAGTTAAACCTGGATCTATCCGAAAAGGTTGTTTTGCCAAGTATGTCTGCCCCAACTGCTTTTTCTCCACACTTTGCTGCATGCCCAACTGTCACAGCTGTAACTCTTCTACTATCTTGCTTGCAAGCACATGTTCATCTATACAAATCCCCTCATGCAGCTGAAATGGAAATAAAATCTCAATTGCTTTGAAATGTTATACAATAAAAGAAAGCAAAAAACAAAAACAACCAACGCCCCCTCCCCCCCAACTCTGGCTCACCATCTGCCTAATGCCTGTAGCAGAATGGTGTTCTCTAGTATTTAGATCAAGAAGTTCAGTGAGGGATTTGTTTATTTACTGACATAGAAATAAGCTTGTGTTCCACTGACTCACTATTGGTTTCCAAATAGGATTTTAATGTGCTTTTATAGCATATAGACCCAGACAAAATGTTATTCACCATACATTTATTGCTCTAACTTGGCACTTCTTTGCTTCCGAGTGGTTTTCACACAAACTATTCCTTACAAAGCCAATGTGAATCATGTATTATTATCATCCTCATTTTATGGGAGAAAACAAGGCTGAGAACTGAAAACATGATTTCCTCACAACTGCAGAGGGATGTCAAAAAATAAGTGAACAACAATGATCCACTGAATATAATGTACTTGGAGTTTCAGAAAGCCTCTGACAAGGTCCTCACCAAAGCTCTCAAGCAAAGTAAGCAGCTATGGGATAAGAGGGAGGTCCTCTCATGGATCAAAGATACAAAACAAAGGGTAGAAATAAATGGTCACTTTTCACTGTGGAGAGCAGTAAATAGTGGGGCTGTAGTGGGGCGGCTGCCCCACTCGTGGTGAATTTAGGCTGCAGCAGGCCAGTAGGCCTGCGCAGATGGGCAGCCAATCAGAAAAGGGCTTATTGGGAGCCAATCGGGGCCCAGATTAGAGGGAGCCAATCGGGGCCTGGCTCAGCCCTATAAAAAGGCTGCTCAGAGAGAGGAAAGTCAGTCTCTCCCAGACCTTCAGAGAGGAAGGTCTGTCTCCTAAGCAGGGAGACCAGCACCCAGGACAGCGCAGTGCTGGGCAGGCTCAGGGAAACAGAGTGGAGCTTCAGCCTGATACCTGCCAGACTGCCAGCCCTGCATAGAAGGGCCTAGCGGGTGCAATGGGGTCAGAGGGGAAGTGTCCCAGGAAAGGCTGAAGGCAAGAGGAGAGAAGGAGGGCCAAGAGACTGCCGTTAGAGGGTCCCTGGGTCGGGACCCAGAGTAGTGGGCAGGCCTGGGTCCCCCCGTTTCCCCCTTGTGCTGCACCGGGCCGTGGAGCAGTGGCCAAGTCAGGCTGCAAGCTGCCCCCTGACGTAAGAGGGGCTAGACTTGGGGGTTGTGGCAGGCCACTGAGGCTGGTGCAAAGACTTCTGTTAAACCCCCTCTCCCCCGGAAGTGGGTGTGGATGGACTGAGAGGCACTGCCGGAGGGCAGTGGTCCTGAAGAGAACGCTGTGAGCTGGAGAGCGGCGCGGGCTCAGACGCCAACCAAGGGCAAGACAGCGGGCGGGACACCACCAGAAAAGGGCGCTCCACTGGACTGAGCTAATTCCCGAGATGACCAGTAGGAGGTGCTGCGGTGGTGAGTCCCGACCCTGTTACAGGGGCCTATAAGAATCTATACTGTAACCAGTGCTGTTCAACATATTCATAAATGATCTGGAAAAAGGAGTAATCAGTGAGGTGGCAAAGTTTGCAGACAATACAAAATTATTCAAGAGAGTTAAGTCCAAAGCTGACTGAAGACTGACAAAGGGATCTCATTAAACTAAATGGCAGATGAAATTCACTGTTGATAAATACAAAGTAGTGCACATTGGAAAACATAATCCCGACTATACATACAAAATGATGGGGTCTAAATTACCTGTTACCGCTCAAGAAAACATCCACTCAATGTGCAGTGGCAGTACAAAAAGTTAACAGAATGTTAGCAAACCATTAGGAAAGGGATAAATAATAAGACAGAAAATAGCATAATACCACTATTTGAATCTATGGTTCACCCACACCTTGAACACTGCATGCAGTTCCGGTTGCCTCATCTCAAAAAAGCTATGTTAGAATTGGAAAAAAATACAGAGAATGTCAATGGGTATGTGTGATGGGTTGGATCACAGAAACCCCCTTGGGAGCTGCCACCTGATGTGCAAAGACTACCCCTGTTCCTGTTTTCCCTGCCAGCTCAGGACTCCAGCACCCTGTCTTGCTGAGCCAGACACTCCCGTCTGCTCCAACACAGACCCAGGGTCTGAACTACTTGCCCAAAAGCTGCAGGTTTACCTGAAAACAGCTTACAGAAGTGTGCTTGTCTTTAGCACTCAGATGTCCAACTCCCAATGGGGTCTAAACCCAAATAAATCCGTTTTACCCTGCATAAAGCTTATGCAGGGTAAACTCATAAATTGTTCGCCCTCTATAACACAGATAGAGAGATATGCACAGTTGTTTGCTCCCCCAGATATTAATACACACTCTGAGTGAATTAATAAGTAAAAAGTGATTTTATTAAATACAGAAAGTAGGATTTAAGTGGTTCCAAGTAGTGACAGACAGAACAAAGTAAGTCACCAAGCAAAACAAAATAAAATGCGCAACTCTATGTCTAATCAAACTGAATACAGATAATCTCACCCTCAGAGATGCTTCAGTAAGTTTTTTCTTAGACTGGACACCTTCCAGGCCTGGGCACAATTCTTTCCCCTGGTACAGCTCTTGTTCCAGCTTAGGTGGTAGCTAGGGGATTCTTTATGATGGCTCTCCTCTCTCTCCTTTGTTCTGTTCCACCCACTTATATATCTTTCACATAAGGCGGGAACCCTTTGTCCCTCTGGGTTTCCACCTCCCCTCACTGGAAAAGCACCAGGTTAAAGATGGAATCCAGTTCAGGTGACATGATCACATGTCACTGCAAGACTTCATTACCCACTTGCCAGCACACACACATACAGGAAGACTCACAGGTAAAACACAGCCATCTGCAGACAATGGTCCTAGTTAATGGGAGTCATCAAGATTCCAAACCACCATTAATGGCCCACACTTTGCATAATTACAATAGGCCCTCAGAGTTATATTATACATTTCTAGTTTTAGATACAAAAGTGGTACATTATAATCTATCCTATTTGTATAAAACTTTGTAATGATACCTTACAAGAGACCTTTTGCATGAAGCATATTCCAGTTACATTATGTTCACTTATCAGGTTTTTATAAAACTATTCTAGTTACATTATATTCACTTATTATCATGTTTTTATAAAGCCATATAGACTGCACAATGTCACAAATGGGGTATGGAACAGCTTACACATGAGGAAAGATTAAAAAGACGGAGACTGTTCAGCTTGGAAAAGAGACAACTAAGGGGGGGATATGATAGAGGTCTATCAAAGCATGTATGGTGTGGAGAAGGTGAATAAGGAAGTGTTATTTACCCCTTCACATAACATAACAGCCAGGGGGTCACCCAATGAAATTAATAGGCAACAGGTTTAAAACAAACATAAAGAAATACTTCTTCGCACAATGCACAGACATCCTGTGGAACTCATTGCCAGGGGATGTTATGAAGGGTAAAAGTATAATTGGGTTCAAAAGAGAATTAGATAATTTCATGGAGAATAGGTCCATCAATGGATATTAGCCAAGATGGCCAGGGCTGCAATCCCTTGCTCCAGGTTCCCATAACCTCTGACCACTAGAAGCTGGGACTGGATAACAGGAGATGGATCACTTGCTAATTGCCCTATTCTGTTCATTCCCTCTGACGCATCTGGTCACTGTAGAAAAACAGGATAGGGGGCTAGATAGACCAATGGTCTGACCCAGTTTGGCCGTTCTTATGTTCTTAGGTGTCAGTATCAAAACTTGGATTAGAAACCATCTTTTCTAGTTCCCACTCCTGTGTGCTGACTGCTAGATCTACACCTCTCTTTACTTACTAAAACAACTATACAAATAATATCTTAGTCAATTTCTTAGAGAGGGTTGCCTTAAATATTTGTAGGAATAGTTCAAAATATCCAGATAAATATTTTTCCTACTTAAATGGAGTTAGTTACTTTCCATGGAAAATTTATGATGAGTTTTGCTGTTTTGCATTTGATTAACTTTTATCAACCAGAACAAAAACTGTTTTTCCCAGGCCATCATTTATAAATGAACCACTCTTGTATTGCTGGCATAATTCACCATAATAAAGCCATGTAAAGAGCCTCAGAGGAATAAGCAATTAACACAAGATATTTTTGTGTGATATTTCCCCAACAATTTACATATTAACACCAGGATTATTACTGAGTGCTCCAAGGCTTCTGGGATTTCAAATGATGTTTGGAAGCGCTCAGGATTCACATGAAAGGAACTAGACTTTTTTTCCTACTTAGCTCTCCATTAGTAAACCAAATCATAGGCTGAATTTGGCATTTTGTTGACTGCAAGACAAACTGATCAAAAGATCAAATTTAGACAGCAGGTTTCAGTGCTTTTGGTTAAATTTCTAATAAAAATCTGAAAGTGGCATTTTTAGCTGAATGGCAAAAGTAAAAAAAAATTGCACTGAGTTCTTGTTCTTGACATGTGGAATTGATTTTTCTTTCCTCTGAGAAGGCCTCTTTGTATAAATTAAGGAGTCTTTAGTGGCAAATCTGAAAGTTGTTGACTCCCGCAGGAATATATTTATGCACTTGGTCCTGTTGTGTTTGTTTTAGTAAATATATATATTTTTAATTCTTTCCTATTGTAAAGACCTTTTGCAGAAGAGGAGAGAGAGAGTGAGAGATCAATGAAAATGTACATTCAAAGACTTGAAAGCAAAAGAGAGCTTGAAAGGTCATTAAAAAGTAAAGTGCACAAATAAAATTTGTATGCCTTTGTTATTTTTACTGTGTGTTCCCAAGCACGCATACATACACTGCAATTTGCCTTTCACACTGAATTTCAGCATAACAACCAATACTTTAAAAAAGGTAATATAACAAAGACAGAATTTTTTTTCTCTGCAGCTCAGAACCTCTGCCTCTCCTTTGGTGCCTTCCTTTCAAAGTACAAATATACCCTGGATTCCCCAATAGTCAAAAAAATCACTCTTGTCCTTACTGTCTTTCCAGCTACTCCCTCAACTCCATTAGTCCTTTCACCTCTCAGGCCTTGGCTACACTTGCAGATGTACAGCACTGTGAGTTAAACCTGACTTCGTACAGCTGAGTAGGGAAAGCGCTGCAGTCTGTCCACACTGACAGCTGCCCAGCGCACTGTCGTGGCCACATTTGCAGCATTTGCTGCACCATTGGGAGCGGTACAGTATGGCCAGCTATCCCACAGAGCACCTCTTCCCATTCTGGCACCGTGGGTTGTGGGAAGGGGGCCTGGGTGTGGGGCATTCTGGGTCCTGTCCCAACTCCCCGTGATGCATCGCTTCGCATCCCAGAAATCCCTTTGTTTCCGTCCACCTTTGGCGCCATCTTTCAACAGTTTCTGTGCAGCGCAATCTGTTGTCTGTGGGAAATGGAGCCCAAACTGCTGAGGCGTATGCTGACTTATCTCGCCAGCACGTCACGTTTGGCTGTCGAACTATTCCTTAAGATCCAAAGCGACAGTGAGAGTGAGGAGTCTGATGATGCTATCGAGCCGCATAACGCGTACAACATGAAATTGCTTGTGGCGTTCATGGACATGCTCAGCACTGTGGAACGTCGCTTTGGGGCTTGGGAAACAAGCACCGAGTGGGAAGTCTGGGATGACGAGCAGTGGCTGCAGAACTTTCGGATGAGAAAAGCCATTTTCATGGGACTGTGTGAGGAGCTTGCCCCCACTCTGTGGTGCAAGGACACGAGATTGAGAGCTGCCCTGCCAGTGGAGAAGCGGGTGGCTATTGCAATCTGGAAGCTGGTAACTCCAGGCAGCTATTGGTCGGTCGCAAACCAGTTTGGAGTGGGAAAGTCGACCGTTGGAATTGTGTTGATGCAAGTTTGCAGGGCCATTAATCACAGCCGACTCAGAAGACCCGTGTCTCTGGGTAATGTGCAGGAAATAGTGGATGGCTTTGCACAAATGGGGTTCCCTAACTGTGGAGGGGCGATAGATGGGACGCACATTCCTATTCTGGCACCATCCCACCTAGGATCCGAGTACATTAATCAGAAGTGGTATTTCTCTATGGTTCTCCAGGCGCTTGTGGATCATCATGGGCGTTTCATTGACATTAACACAGGCTGGCCCAGAAAGGTGCATGACGCATGCACCTTTCGGAACACTTGGCTGTTCGGGAAGATGCAGGCTGGGACTTTTTTCCCAGAGCAGAAGATCACGGTAGGGGAAGTCGAAATGCCCATTGTGATCCTTGGAGATCCCGCTTACCCGTTAATGCCATGGCTCATGAAACCCTACACAGGAAGCCTTGACAGCAGCAAGGAACGGTTCAACTACAGGCTGAGCCGGTGCCGAATGACTGTGGAGTGTGCCTTTGGTCGTTTAAAGGGCCGCTGGTGATCTCTGTATGGGAAGCTGGACTTGGCAGAAAACAGCATCCCTGCAGTTATATCTGCATGCTGTGCCCTCCATAATATTTGTGAAGGGAAGGGTGAATGCTTCACTCTGGCATGGACCTCTGAGGTTCAACACCTGGAGGCTGAATTTGCACAGCCAGAGAACGGGGCTATTACAGGGGCCCAGCCCAGGGCTGCAAGGATTAGGGATGCCTTGAGGGAGCAATTTGAGGCTGAAAACCAGCAGTGATATCTGGTGCCCTGCACGGGAGTGAAGTGCAGTAGTTCCAATCTTTAGGAATCAGTGTTTGCTAAGCAAACAAGCAGACTTGCAGTGCCTGTTTATTTCCTGGGCTAAGGAGCCTTTTACTTTATGCAATAATAAAGAATGTTTTCAAAGCCAAAAAATCCATTTATTGAAAAGAAAAAAAATTATTGAAAAGAAACAAGGGGATGGAGTGGGGAACAGTACAATCACAGATTCGCATATGTCCTGTCTCGTGTGCTGTGCAGTGAGTGCTGCACTTCAGGATAGCTATACTGTATGGTGATTGGGGTTGAGTGCAGAGGGTAAGAGTCGTGGTTTTCAGGGCTGGGTGGTGAAGATACTGGTGTTGGAGGCAGCTGGTGGTCTGAAGAACACGGAAGTTGGGGAAACTGAGTTGGAGGTGACAGAGTTTGGGACAAGGGCTGTGGGGGGGTGGCATTTGCGCTTGCGGTACTACTCCTTCTGCATGGCTACGAGCTCCTGGATAGCGTCTGCTTGGCGCTCCAGGATGCTTATGAGCCGATCCGTGCTTTGCTGCCGGTGCTCGGTGCTTTGCCGCTGGTGCGCTGCGTTTTCCTGGCGGATCCTGCTTTCTATCTCCCTCCAGTCCTGTGCTTTCTCATTCTCTTTAATAGATTGCCACATCACTTCTTGCAGCATGTCTTCTTTGCTTTTTCGCGGTCTCTTCCTGAGTCTTTGCAGTCTCTGAGCAGGCGATAAGAGGGACGGCTGAGGTCTCAAGGTTGATGCAGCTGTATAGGCAAAATGCAACATTTAACAGAGGCAGCATTGTTTATACCAGACAGAGTAATGATTCCCCCCGTACTTAAGGAGTAGAAAACACACAGGGTCTACACAACAGCATAATTTTCCCATCCGAAACAGAGCACACACATCTCACGGGAGCCTCAAAATGGTGAGGAAGGGGGACTGATTGTTTCATGGCTGCACTGTCCTCTGGGTTTCTGTGCCTTGGGGAGAGCCAACAGCTTCAGAGGGCACCTACACGGAACACTGTCCCAACATTTTCCACAGGAGTTCGTCCTGGACGATATCTCGCTGCTGAGGGTGACCTGGGAAGCAAAGGAGGGTCTTCTATTGCAATGTGGCTTCCGCCCTGGCCCATATGCAGCTTGCCTGTGTGCAGCAATGGTCCCCCCGCCCTTCACGGCATAGTGGTGCGGACATGTTAGCCTGGGACAAGGACCACGTTGGCTCTCCCGATAAACCTGCGCAAGCGCATTGCATACGTTCTGGATGAGACATTCAAGGAGATTACCGAGGCCGATTACCGCGATGTGATAAACCACATCAATGCACTATTCCGCATCTAGGCATGCATGCCTAACCCTCCTCTCCCAAGGAGCCCGCACCGAAAAAATTCCTTCCTGAAAAAAAACCGCTTACCGGGAACCTGCTCTTCTGTTTGTCCTCCACCAAGTACCGGCCGCTGCAATTGGCTACCTTCCTCCTGGCTCGAGAAGAGCTCCTGGCTGCATGGCTCCAGGAATTCTGGCCCACCACCCTCACTCCCATTTTTCTCCTCCTTCTCCTCCTCCTCCTCCTCCTCCCCCCACACCGGCTCTGAAGTGTCCATGGTGGTGCTCGGAGTGGAGGTGGGGTTAACCCCAAGTATCCCATCCAGCTCTTTCTAGAATCGGCAGGTCGAGGGGGGAGCACCTGAGCGGCTGTTTGGGTCGCGGGCTTTGCGGTAGGCACTCCACAGCTCCTTCACTTTAATCCTGCACTGCAGGGCGTCCCAGTCATGGCCCCTTTCCATCATGTCCCCTTTCCATCATGTCCTTTGATACCTTCCTGAAGGTATCGTAATTCCTACGGCTGGAGCACAGCTGGGACTGGACAGCTTCCTCCCGCCAAACACTGATGAGGTCCAGCAACTCACCATTGCTCCATGCTGGGGCTCGCTTGGCGCGTGGAGGCATGGTCACCTGGAAAGGTTCGCTGATAGCACTCCACGCCACGCCGGGCTGAGCAAACAGGAAGTGGATTTTTAAAATTCCCGGGGAATGTAAAGGGTGAGTCACATGGTTGGTTACCTGAGGCCAGGGCAGTAGAGTTTGAACTGATGACCAGAGTGGCTAGAACAGGCATTGTGTGATACTGCTGAATACTTCTGGAGGCCATTCACAGTGCATTGGACGGCCACACTGGTGCCGCAGCGCTGCAGAGGCAGCGCAATACATGCTATTCCTCTCAGGGACGTGGAGTACATGCAGCGCTGCAACCACGGAGATACAGTGCTGCAAATGCCTTGCCAGTGTGGACGGGGAGTGAGTTACAGCGTTGGGGGCAGCTTTACAGCGCTGCAACTCGCAAGTGTAGCAAAGGCCTCAGTTCAACAAATCAGCCCTTTACAGTTGTTGCCTTCACTTTCTTATCTCCAGTGACATCCTGGATCTTTTCCAACAATCTTTTAACCCTCCATTGTTCTCACCAAGGTGATTAGTTACTTTTTCCTCACCAATTCTGAGAGCTATCGTCCATCTGCTTCCTCTGCCATCTGTCCACTACTTGGTATCATCAGCTTTGCATTCTCCTTGGTCTTTCATGAGTCTCATGTCCCTGATTGATCCTTCATATTTGATGCATCCTTTTCTTACCCTCACTGTGCAGGAGAACTTGGTTCTTGAGCAATTCCTCTTCCTTCCTCGTCCCCAATCTGATCTCTAGAGGTCCTCATCCACTCTCCTAGTTTCACCTATCATCTCTGTGCTGATAGCTTACAAATTTATGATGCTTGTTCACTCATTATTTGTTTCTCCTGTCCAATCCCTCATTTCAGCCTGTGTTTCTAACATTTCTTCCTGGTTGTTTAAGCATCAGTTTAAGCACAAAATGGCTAATTTAAATATTTAGGCATCTAAATCCCAGTTTTAGGTACCACTGCAATTTACACAGCCCCCACTTGACTGCCGCCTAATACTGTAGACATCTAAACTCATTCAGCACCTAATTTTTTGCTGTAAAAGTCTCCTAGCTGCCTACATTTCTGCCTTAGGGCATACACACTGCTGCCTCACTCTAGGCATTGGGATGCTTATTCCTCCCTAAGCCCCAGTGTGAGCCACAAATTGGGAGAAGATAGACAGAAGTGCACCTGTCTCACCTGCAGAGCCAGATCTGGAAGGTGTGCTCAGAGGCTGCCTACTGGATCAGGTCCTATTCAAAATCCAGTGGTGGTGTCCACCATATAGCTTTTATCCCATGGTTAGAGCACTGGCCCGAGATAGAAAAGACCCATGTTCAATGTCCCCTCTGCCTGAGGGTGAAAAAGGATTTGAACAGGGCTTTCCCATCTTTCAGGAGAGTGTGCTAGCTATTGAACTGTGGGATATGCTGATGTGGGGCTCCCTCAGTTTCTCCTGTTGGAGCTGCTGCACTTTGAATACCTACTTAGTCTTTAGGCCAGAAAGAGAGTGACTCTATAGCTTGGGTTTAGGACCCAGACTCCCTGCGGCTATGACTCTAATTATTTATGCACAGTGGAATAGCTTCAATAGGAGAGATTGAGGAAGCCTCACACCAGAGTATCTCATAGGACGGGCAGAGAAGGGAATTGAACATGGGTCTCTGACCATCTAAAGTGAGTGCGCTAACCACTGACCTAGAAGTTATAGGGTGAGCATCACCCTCTGCTTCCTTTCCTCCCCACCCTGCCCATTTGTGTGGCGTGAGGCAGGTGCCTAACTCATTCTCATAAGAAACAACTTAGGTGCCTAAGCCAACTGACTCCAGAAGCGGTGTTCCTGGTTATGGATCACTAGCAGAAATATGTGCTTCCCTAGAGATGGAAATAGGCACCTGATTCCATAAGAAGGGCAGGGTTTAGGCTACACCTCTCTTATTTGCATCTCCCATTGGCTATCTTAGGCATCTTTACACCTGGTATGCTGACTTTTGTTGATCCCATTCTTAGGTGCCTGTCTCACCTCATTCATTGTATAGAGAGCCTACGTGCCTAACTCAGGCTTTGTGGATCACATTGATTGTCTAGGCACCTAAAAATTAGGCATTGCAGCACTCAGTATCACAAAACCTAAGTCTCTTTGTGGATTCAGGCCTAAAGTACTACTCAATTTAATGGTATCACAATCAGGGCTTTATTCGGTCGAGGGAACTGATATACCTGCAAGTGGGACTGGCACATTCCGTCCTATAGAATCAGTTGTATGCGCATGTATACACACACACACACACACACCACACAGTCGTGCAGACAGCAGTTTCTCAGTAACTTAATACAATAGAAACCATAAATTGAACTGGAGTAAATGTTAGGAAGATTGTACACAATACAGTAATTTCATGATACCTTGATATTATTACAAAAAGTCTTAGAAAACAAAGTCATACAAGCTAAAGATCTCTTAATGTTTGCACATTACTGGGCATTTCATCATCATCATCGACATCAAAGTATTCATAAGATTTAGATCCATACTGCTTTGCACTCACACTGCAGAATTTCTACAGTCAGGAATACAGTCTAGCAATAAGCATGCCCAAAGTCCCTCATTTGGGCAGCCAGCAGAGATTTTGCCTGGCTGACTTAAAGTGCTCTGACAACTGGAGGAGGTTTTCAAGAAGTTTTAGAGCCTACATGTTGGAAAATCTGCTCACATTTTGGCATGTGCTGCGTGTCTGGGTACTCAGCTCTCAGCTGGGTGAAAAGCCAGTG
The DNA here is from genome assembly GCF_013100865.1 of Trachemys scripta elegans. Classification (NCBI taxonomy): domain Eukaryota; kingdom Metazoa; phylum Chordata; order Testudines; family Emydidae; genus Trachemys; species Trachemys scripta. The sequence goes on along the minus strand of NC_048302.1, from coordinate 27,088,152 downwards.
GAATTTTCAAAACCACATAGCATCCATTTTGCTTTACTAATCCTGTTCTCCCTGCCAGGGAAGATGTAAGTGCAAGTGAACAATGTAATAAGAAGTTATATATAATAGTACTGGATCAGAACTTTTAGGCATTTACAAATGTCACAAGAAGAATGGCTTGGTTACTTTCTTGAAATGGGACTGTAGTTATGAACAGTGCAGATTCCAAACCTGTAGGATTCAATTGTTTTCTGTAAGGTCCCTGGATGGGGAGCAAAGGATACAGGGAGTTCTCAGCCAGGGTTTGCACTAGCAATGCAAGGAACCCATCTGGGTGGGGTTCCTTTGGCTGGCCATGCACATAGACTATCCAATGGACAATCTGGGCAGAGGCAGGACCAAAGGAACTGCTGGTGGGAGAAGGTGGGGGTATGTAAATGGTAAAGACAACGAGGAATGCTCATTTGCAAAATGACAGTGGTGACACCATCCTCCCATTATCCTTGTACTGGGAAAGGGAGACTTTAAATCCAGTTGGGGTGCCATAGACAGAAGTTTCGCTGGCAGCTCCTGGCTAATCTCTCGTTCGGGCTGTGTTCGTGGGCTGGAACAGGAGTGGCAGGCTGCTTGCACTGGCATGTTGATGTTCTATATGCATTTCCACCCACAGTCTAGTGTGAAACAAGCAGTTGGACAGCTTTTTTCTGCTGTACTGAATGAGGCAAAGCCTTCTGTGGTACATTAGTGCTGTTTCAGGTGAACTGGTAGCAGGTGAAAACTAAACAGGTTCAGGAGCTCTGGGAACAGCAGTTTTACTGCAGGCAGGGAGGCAGATAATGGAAAACAGGCACAACAAAGCAAAAGGGAAAAGATTATTTACTTTTGTGCCTTTAAGCTGGGCTCTGTGGGATGAGGCTATTGCCCAGCTTTCCACTTGCAAATGACATTCTTGTTTTTCTTCATTTTGTCTTCAAAATGGACAACCTCAAGAGAATACTATACAGGAAACATTTTTAAAACACTCCTGCCTGCAGGGCTGGCACTGTGCTAAATTGGCCCTCTGGGAATCAATGCTTCCTCTCTGTGCTGACAAAAGGTGTTATGTCAGCCAGCAGACCAGTGGAGGTGGAGTAGGAGGTTTGCAGAACTTTTGAAAGTAAAATTTTCCTGAGTTTTCTTTCATGTATAAATTTAAACCACTGGCTGATTATGTTTTTCTCATGTAGCCGGCCAAATGAAGTCAGCTGGAGGACAGCTCAGGATGCTTGTGGGAACATGTGGGCTATTAAGTTAGCCTGGTTATTATTTATTATATTTTTATTATTACTTGTGAATTCATTGCTTTGAATCTGAATATCTCAAAGGAAATTAACAAGGTGGATCAGTATTTTTATCCCGTTTTAGAGATGCTGAAACTGAGTTATTAAAGTCCCTTAATTGGGCAGCGGGCAGAGATTTTGCGTGGCTGGCTTAAGATGCTCCGAAAACAGGGGAAGTTTTCCATGTTGTCTGAAAATCCGCTCACGTTGTGGAGTGTGCAGGGTGTTTGGATACTCAACCTCGGCTGGGAAGCACATCCAGTGGAATTTTCAAACCCCCATTGGTATATGCATCCATGCTGATTTTCCAGTGCTGTTCTCCCTGCCAGGAGAAGATGTGAGTGCAAGTGAATCATGTAATAATAATTTATATATTGATATATTGGAACAGATCCTCAGTTGCTGAAAATCTGCATTGCGCCACTGATGTCAATGAAGTCAGGGCGGGATTAAGGTATAAATACTAAAGGCCAATGCCTAGGATCCCAGCTCCTGGAGTCACGTGTTGACAAATTCCAGATTTCATTTATTTATTTGAAATGAGGAGACTGCATAATAGAGGCTACTAGGACAGAGCATGACATGTAGATTCAAGTAGCATACATGACATTGGTCTAAATGTCATTTCATATTTCTTCAGGAACATCAGAGGACCAGTATGGAACACCATAATCACAGAATTCATCTGGAGCCATTTGGAGGTAAGATCTTTCTCTCTTAACACCCAGATGCACTGCTGTTCCTTTATCTCTCTTAGCACTACACAGTTGAAACATGGACATTTTGTAAAAAAACCCAGCTGAGTTACAACAAAGATCCAAGGTTCAATGTTTTATCTTTTGAAGTCTACTTTCAAAATAGTAAACCAGGAAACAAATACAAATTAAGAATCTGGTTCTGCAAACAATTACTCCCCTATGCAGTCCCCTTGAATCAGAAGGACTCTTCCTGGGAAGTAACTGCAGGATCAAACCCTAACCATCATACTACACAAAGAACCAATGGTGAGGACTTGGATGGTATATAAAGGAAATCCTGAACAAAAAGGTTTCTTGTGGTAAAGATCATGGATTTGTTAAGTAAAACAATTGGGTTGTCTTTAGAAATAATGGTCCAAATTCTTAACAGAAGTAACACCTCCAGTGAAGTGAATGGAACTGTGCCAGTTTACACCAGCAGAGAATTTAACCCCCTATATTTGAAAGTGCTATATATAGCCTACATTTGCAGGGAGATGGGCTGGATAGTACGTCTCTTCCATCTCTAAAATCTGTGAGAAGGGTGCTGAGCATACAAGTCCTCATATCCCAGTGGTATTCCACTCCTCTCTGACAGCACTGCTTTGGATAGTTGCCCCAATTATGTTCAGGAAAGCATGACCCCATGTTCCTACAAGCAACCAGAATGTTTTTTTTAAAAAAGACCATGTTATAAATAATGCATTGAAATACAAAACCATTTTGTCTCTATATAAAGAAACAGATGAAATAACGATTTGACTTTACCTGGGTCAAAGAGTAGACAGGTGGAATTAAAATAAAAACAGTTAGAGCAATACAAAGATCATGAAAATCAGAATTCAAGAGAGCTCTGTAGTAAACACTAATGAATGACAATGACTGTAAATTGGATAGGATTGATTAATTAGCAAAAATATGTTGCTTAGATTATTTTTTTAAAATTCTAGATACATGCATTTAAATCTAACTATGTATGTTGCCATAACAACAATAAACCACTATTATATCATTTTCATTACATCATTTTGGATATCATTGCATTATTTTACAACTTTGGTTGCTAGGAGAACACAGTACCTTTTATATGTGTCTCACTTTGTAGAGTGGCTAGCTACTTGCTCCTGCCCTCTGAAATAGTTAATGTAATGATTAGCACAACAAGAAACTAATTATACATGCTGGAGTAAATTACACTGGAAAAACATACCTGTAACAGGATAGCCAGACCCTTCTATTGACCCTCCCTGTTCACAGGTGTTAGAAGCATGCAAAAAGCTGCTGAAGTTCTGCTGTCTGACTGTGACAACTTTTGGTCATTATCCTGAAGAAAATGGAGGTAGGAAAGCTTCTTTAAAAAGAAGCAACTAGGGAGCTAGCACAAAGAAGGTCCTGTGGAAAAATAGAGAGAGAGCCAAGCTCAGGGAGGAATCTTACACTGAACCTTGTGTTGTACTCTTGTTGTGAATTACCAATAAGGCCAAACCCCAAGAAAGGGGTGACTGTCAGCTCTAACCCAAGGCTTGTGTTCTGTTTAGGGGGTGGGACTCTGCCCATGCACAGTAACTTTATTAAAAATACAAATTGCACTCCAAAGGCCAGATCCATTTGCTGGAAATGTTGCTAAATGTTGACACAACACTATGAAATCTTCTAGGATAATAACAGCGAAATAGGGGTACAACTGATCCCTACACACTGCATTCAAGTGATGGTCACACTATAAGTGTACACGATAGTAGCGCTGGTCTGAAATAGTCTGACAGAAAACGCCAATTTGTCAAAAGTGGAAATGTGTCTATTTTGACGAATCTTTAGAAGAAAACCACTTGGTGGGCTGGGAAGGTGGAAAACACCAGAACGTTCACAAGATGGAATGTTTCATTTAAAAAAAAATAAATAAATATTGTGGAATTTCACTTCCACAAAATGTTTTGAGATTCTTGCTTTTGGGCCTATTTCAGGAGAATTTTTTTTCTCCAAACCCTGAATTTTTTTGCAGAAGTGAAATTCATGTTCCCGACCAGCTGTATAGATTAGCTAATTTGTGGGATATGACATTACAGCAGAGGAGAACCAGCTGTTTTTGCAGTAATGATGGATTGCGAGGTGATTCCTGGGGTTTATTGACCAGCAGAGAAGTGATGGCAGCCTAAGCTGTGTGTCATACATGGTCTATGGTCTGCAGACAAAACTGTACTAGGAGCAGGAGGTGCTGGGTAAGAATCTGGCCATGGAGTGGATTTGAACACTGCATTGGAAGTGAGGATGTCAACTCCAGAAAGGGACAATAGTGGCAGAGCAACCTCTGGGAGGGGTCATTGATGTACTCATCATAGAGATTGTATCAGTGAAGAATGCAGTTAGGGAAAAGGGGACAACAGCTCCAGCTCTGTTTTCTCAATTTCAGGCGTCAGGATCGATGCCAATGCACCCCCAAGTGTGGACAGAACATACACCCCATTAAGGTAAGTCTTTTCAGAGGTGCTCTGTGTGTGTGTGTGTGTGTGTGTGTGTGTGTGAGAGAGAGAGAGAGAGCATGAGTGTTTGTGTGTCTCCTAATTTTTGTAGTTAGTACTTTTTTTTTATATTATACTGCAGATTGATCCCCCCAATACCATCTTTTCCCTCCTCCAATAATACACAGAAATATTGTTTTAGCTTTGCATTATCTTGGAGTCGTGTGTGTCTGTTCAGAGAAATGTATGCACTTGGGTCAGCCCTGCACGCAGGTAAATGGCAGTGGACAGATAGGTGTTTACTTGCTCCTGCTGAGTTAATCGTCCCTTAGGCTGAGAGAATCACAGAGGCACCTCCCTGCTTGAGTGTGGAGGACCCTGGACACATTTGAAAATTCCATAAGAGAACCTATCTCAGAACTGCCTCTTTATCCAGCTCCTCTCCCCACATGCTTCTCCCGTGGCTGCACAGAGCCATTGTCCCAGGTACCAGATGTGTGGTGAGAGGAACCAAAAAACCCTTTTAGATGCTCAAACTGCATATTTCTCCCCCCCCGCTAGCTTTGGAAAATCCTGGCCTTAATCTCTGTGCTGCAGTTTCCCCATGTGGAAAAGGAGAACAACAAGAGTTACCTCTTTGTGAAGTGCTTTAATATTAACAAATGAAAAATGCCATGTACTGGCAAGTGCTATGAGAGGTTGTGCTTATTATGGGAAGTGTGGGCTTCATAGCTTCTAGGAGAACCAAGAGAGAAAAATAAATATTGAAACGTTTTTGAAAGTTTGTTAAAAGCCAGTGCTGTGTGTAGGTGCAGCTCCCCTCCCCCCCCCCCCCAGTTTATTTATGGCTGCAGTATCTGTTGGAAAGATTTTGTTCTGATACCTCACCAACAGTGTGAAATGGAAGAAATATGTTTTTTCCTCAATCTCCTCCCCTCCCTTGCCTTAGATTGAGACTGCAATTAAAAATTACCCAGGAGACCAGAGAACAAAAAGAAAATTCATGGGGCACCTTAAATATCAGTCATTTTGGGTTTTTTCTTTATTTTGTCTTTGTCTTTGAGAATTAAACTGATTGGACAATAAAAACAGCAGTGCCAGGCAGTGAATTTGAGTAACAATGTGCACCTCTCAAAATAAAAACAGAGAACACATTTCTTCCATATTTTCATGAATACTGTGTGTCTTTCAAGTGGTGTGGAGGGATCAAGATTATTGAAACAGACCCACAGAAAAAGAGATTTGATTTCACAGATCATGTTCTACTTAAGAAAATTATAGAGCTACTTTTTTCAGTGGTATAGACCATCCTCCCTCCACTACAAAATGTCAGGCTTCAGCATCTGCAGAGTTCCTCCTTGTTTCTTTTAAATGACAGCCTGACTCTCCAAAGTGTCACTAATAATCCAGGCTTCAATTAGCGGTGTAGGTATGTAGGTTTTTGACACTATTCTCAAAGCTTCCGTGGGCTGCTACAGCCTACAAGCCAGGGATCATTTCTGCTTTACAAGATTCAAAGGAGAGAGACTGGGAAGGAAAAGCTACAGTTTTTATTATTCCGTGCTAGCAGAATAACGAATACACTTCTTTTAATACCAAAAGCTGTCATTTGAGAAAAATCCTATTGCCTGATCAAGCCCTCCATTACTTATTTCTGCAAGTGCATGCACAAATCTAGTAGCTAAGCCCACAATGCTGGTACCCAAAAAAAATATAGCAGGGTATTCTAAAGAATAACAATTTAGAGGTTGTGGGTGGTTGTGGGTGTAATAAAAAAGACTGCATACTGAGGCATTAGAATTAAGCTTCTCTTTGGCTGCTTACATTCTGTGTTAAATTAAGGGCCTGATTCTGCAACCCTTATTCTCCCTGAGTAGTAGTTGCTTGTGTGAATAGTCCCAGTGAAGTGCTAGCAGTGTAAGCAAAGGTTGCAGAATTGGGCCCTAAAGCAGAAGCTGAGCAGTAACTTAGCTGGATGCCAGTGGAAAGGGTTCTGTTTACTTTAGGCTCTTTACACATGGAGGGGCATTTTTATTTTAGCTATTAACTAAAGGGTTAGATTGTGCTGAGCCTTATCATCCTGAGGGAACACCAGGGAACACCACCCTGCCTCATGGAAGCAGAGTGACTCCTGGGCATGGAGAGGCTGCTTGCTTCACTGTGCTGGAGAGTGGAGGAGGGGAGCCAGGGCCCTCCCTCATCCCACTTCAGAATTCCATACACTCTTAGGGCACCCAAGTCCCTAGGCTCCCCTGAACATAGGGACTGGAATTCTGCCTGGCAGGTATAAGGGCTGCACAGGATGGTGCTAGGTCGGAAAGAGAATACCATATGCCCTCCCTTACCACGTGTAGCAGCATGAGGATCAGACAGAGTATAGCCCAAAGGCAGGAGAGACATACAGAAGCCATGTTGTTATTTTAATAGCACACACAGCAAGTACCCTAAGTTCTTTATAGGTATTATTTTGCTAACGGAAAGTTAATCATTGGCTTAAACCTGTGCAAAAATGTTAAGGGAATGGATCACAAGATTGCAGGAGGAACTCTGATACATGTCTCTCATTTGCATCTGTGGATTGCAACTGTAGGAACAGCAGGGTGAAAGGTGTCTGAACATTTCCGTGCCTAGTAAATATTAACTACTTTGGAATAGATTAGAACAACAAACAGTTTGTAGGGTGAACTAGACAGACTAAAAGTTTGGGGCTCCTGAAATTTTCTTTTTTAACTTGAACCCTAATTTTACAATACTGGGAATTAATAATAATAAATAACAATTATAACACTTTGCAAATATTCTTTGATTAAGCCTTTGAATAATTATGGTATTACTATCCCCATATTATAGACAGAAATACTAAGGATTACTACCAAAAAAACCCACCCCAAACCTGAGTTGGAGACCTGTTTACAACAGTTCTAATCTGTAGTGTAGATGGGAGCTCTAACTGGGCTGAAATGAAGGTCCTGTCTACAGCGAAGTCTGGAACTATGTTGTATTTGGAGGGGATAAATGTTTTGTCACAGAGTAAAAATATTGTAACTGGTCTGTTGGCTTATTTGAATTTTAGTGTGGCTTGGGCATAAGGCATAGGAAAATCAGTTCACTTCTCTAAGGTCATGTAGCTAGTCAGAACCAGACTGTAACTTGGGACTCAGAACCAGACTGTAACTTGGGACTCCTGACTCTTAGTCCAATGGATTAAACACTAGATCCATATTTATTCTTATTAGAGATGCATACTAGTTCACTGGATCACTAAAGAGAGTTCTGGTTAGGAACCACCTATGTTTCAGGAATGACAGGCACACATCAGTATTTATTTATTCTATATACCTTTGTCATGGAGTCACAGTCTCAGTGCTCTGAAACCGCTCTGACTGAAGCTCAGCCAGGACTCTGGTGCAGCATGTCTCCCCTCAGGACACATTTTCACCAGAGCAAGAAGCCTGCTTAGCTTTCGTGCTTCCTGGGTCTGACCTCGGAGCATTCAGCATCTCTGTTCAGTGCTGGATTTAGGGGCAGGTGACATTAGACTGGTGTGCCGGGCTTGGGGTACTGTTTTTGTTGTTAGCAACAAAAGGGAAAATGGAATGTTTGAAATAAAATGTTTCAGGTATTCTGTATGTGGATTCATTTTTCACTAACCTCCTAGAATGTTCTGGACCTTTGTAGAATCTTGTGGAACCTTCCAGACTTTCTGAGAACTACATTTTCCTCAAACCTCCTAGAATGTTGTCAGCCATGCCCAGGGTTGCCAATTTTGGTTGGACGTATTCCTGGAGATTTCATCACATGACATAATCTTTAATTAAAGATTAATCTGTAATTCCTGGAGACTCTAGTACAATTCTGGACGGTTGGCAACCCTAACCATGCCCGCACAGGTATATGAGGGGTGGGGCATCACTATATAAGAACAAACTGAAGTGATGTGAGAGCTCAGCTGCAATATTGTAAACCTTGTTTTATTGTGTAATTGTGAAAGTGTACTTGTGTTTTAAGACTTGAAGAGTATAAGTAGTGACTAATAAAGGACATATTTAATGAGACGCCAAAGATACCTGTCGAACCCCTATCTACACAACAATATAAAAGAAATACTATTATTTCTTTTGCCATGCTTAACATGTAATGTTTGATGACATTCTAAGACTGCGGAAGGTGGGTGGGAGGTGCCGAAGACACTCCTCGCCTGGGACACCATTTGATGTAGGACCAGCCCTGCTCCTGTTCACTCCGTGAGCTCCCTGCAGTGATTCCACCTGGATGGGACACCTGGAGAAGCCTTACATGCCCCCAAAGGGACCATGCACCCCAACTCTGCAGTCAGAAGTGACTCTTGGCTAGCATTGTAAAACACAAGGGTTTATTAGTCATCAGGAATACAGTGTAGAATAGATCTTTTTAGCACAAGAATTAGGAACATTCAGTAAAGTCCATCTTGTGGGGAGGGAATCCAAAGCCCAGGGCCCTGGCTCTCCCCCCCCCCCCCCCGAGTCCCAAACCAGGAGCCTTCCTGCAGCCCTGCCTCAGACACGCCTGTTGCCCCTCTCCATTCTTTGTCTCATTTCCTGGGCAAAGGGGTCAGTAGGTGTCCATCCCTTTCCTTGCTCTAATTGGTTGGGGTGGGAGGCCCCGGCCATCAGTTGCCAGGTTATGGAGTGTTTCAGTCTTTATCTACATGCAGTCAGCTAGAGGTAGCCACCCCTGCCCACTAGGGCCTCAGCAAAAATCACATACTCTTGTCCCACCACTTAGGTATTTGTGTAACACACAAGGGAAACCAAGACACACACAGTATTCATGCAAAAAATTAAGAAAAAACCTCCCACTTTGTCACAACCTTTGTAATAATAATGGTTTATAGTGATCTAATGTCTTCCAACTGAGGGTTTCACTTAGCCATACGTAGATATTGAAAAGTACCTTGGGCCAGACTTTTAAAGGTATTTAGGCACATAAAGATGCAGATACGCACTTAGGTGTTTTGAAAATCCCACTAGGTGCCTACCTTCATCTACAATTAGGCTCCTAAATCCATATTTAGGCACCTAAATAAATGGCCTGATTTTCAGAGCTGCTGAATACACCCAACAGTTCCCAGTAAAGTCAACAGGAGCTGCTGGGTGCTCAATACTTTTCCCCGATCAAAATGTTACTTCCTAAAGTTGGAGGGATATGTAACTGGTTGGAAAAACTTTATAACAAATTGAAAATGCCCCAAACCCAAACTCTTTGAATGTCCATGCAAAATCATTGAGTATGGCATGTGTAAGCACTGCATCCCTGTTCATCACTTATCCTAGAGATTTAAAAAAAAAATCTAATCTGTCCACCTACACAGAAGAAGCTTGAATCTTGGTGGGTGGGATGGTTTGACTTGTATAGTGTAGCTGCATTCTTCCAAGAGCAGCATCCTATAGGAATAATCCTACAAAACAGCACAGGGTGGCCTTTTTCTTTTCTCATTTTTGGACTGTTAGACCAAGTAAAACTCAACAAACAAAAAATACCTGTAAAGAAGAAAACATGCTAAGGGCTAAATTCTGGATCGCTCTGCAAAGTCTGGACACATGGACATGTGCAGAGGAGTTCTGTGCGTGTCATTGGTGGCACCCAGGCCTGCTGCTCCCCCCTACAGATACACACACTGCGATTAATGCTAGTAGAACTAGACAGACACAGACCAGCTGGCATCACTCTACCCCACTTAGGACCTGGGCTTAAGTGTATAGTGGCATAAGCCTTCTGAAGTAAGAGTGGCTTAAATACATGTTTGCTTTCTTTATTTGCTTTCTTTATTGTTTTTGTTTAAATAATATTGATGTCCAATATTCAAGCATGCATACAGAATTAATGAGCCATGAGACAAGCTGTACATAAATGGCAGGGAGCAGAAAATACTCCCTCTATTTATAGTGTTGTTTTATTGCATTATGAAAGCTCCCATCAACGCACAAACTTGTACATGATGCAGCCCCACTGGACTTGTGCTCTGGGAGTCCACCAAAAGTATTCCATAATCCCACGGGAAGACTTTTTGTCCTCTGGTCAGTCAAGTTTTTCTACTCTGTACCACGACCAAAAAGTTAGAGTGGCCACATTGTGGGAGGGCACTAGGAAGTGTGGGATATGGGTGGTTGGATTTGGGCCCACATAATGCAGTGTAGATGCTGGAATACCCAGGTTAAGACCCAGTGTTCAACACTTCCTAACAGGGCCGGCTTTAGGAAGTGCGAGGCCCGATTCGAACAGTTTTGACGGGGCCCCAGCAGAGATGACTAAAAAAAAAAAAAACCCACGTAAACAAACATGTGGGGCTTGTACTCACCGGGCAGCGCTCCTAGTCTTCGGCGGTTTGTCCTTCACTCGCTCCGGGTCTTCGGTGGCACTGAAGGACCTGCCGCTGAAGTGCTTCCGAAGACCCGGAGCGAGTGAAGGACCCGCCGCCGAAGTGCTGCTGAAGATCCGGAGCGCTGCCGGGTGAGTAAAAATTAAAAAGGAGCCTCTAGCCAGGGAAGGGATTCTCGGCCACTTGCCCCCACACCGGCGGCTCTGCCACTGGGCGCGGGGCCCTCTTAGGCGCGGGGCCCGATTCGGGGGAATTGGTGGAATTGGCCTAAAGCCGGCCCTGCTTCCTAACCTGAGGTTATTAATGAGTATGAGTTCAAGCTGTAGGTTAACAAGCCCAGGGTCTGCTAATTTGTTCTACTTACTGTGGGCTTCCATTGTAGGGTTGACATACCTATGTCTTCTATGTTTCAGAAGCCACCGCAGCCCTGTAAGAGCAGCAGTATGTACACATGCGGCTAGATCTTACATGTTAACCATGTTTAGTAAACATATATATGTGGACCCCACACCTGTGCTTCCTTCATATTATGTATGTTGTGTAAAGAGCAAAAGAGACAACAATACCTTCATTTAAAGTAGATATTGATGTCTGCTTTAGGATCTCTATGGCTGTCGAGCAACTGAACTGCTGTCAGACAGTCTTGAGAGCTCTCTCCCTGGTATCAATATAAGTAGAAGACTTCATGCACTACCTCAGCAGAGTCCAATTAACACCATCAGTGTTGGCCATCCAAATGATTTAGGCTGGGAGCAAATTGGAAGAGATGGAATTCCATTGCATGGAGGCATTTTTGTCTCCTGAATCATTGTTCTGCCTCTTGGTCCTAAGCTATGGAATTGCCCCAAAGCTCAGCTGGCATCCATGGTGTTGGAATTTTTTAATTGAAGGGGTTGGTCATAACTGGGGCTTTCCTCTGCATTTTGCTTTTAAGGTGCCAAAAAGACACTTGGAACAATTAAGGCTGAAATGCATCACTGATCTGAGGCCAAATTCTGACACATGATTAGCCTAATGTTTATTTACATTCTCATAATTCTGACTGTGAATAGGCTTTTATCTTTTGTGTTGTTGTAGAATGCCAGTTTCAAGATGCAGGTGATACATTTACACTGGAGCTCAGGATAGTTCTAACCTTATAATTGCATCTGAGAGGATACAAACAGAAACATTTAGCTTATTAAAAGGCAAATACCAGCTTCTGAACAATAATTCTTCCAGGTGCTTTATAAGCTTCCTGGTAAAAAAGGCAGCATGAATCCCTCCCATGAACAAACAAGAACTACAGTCAAAATTATTAATTATGCCTGCTACCTCGCTGCCTCAATATTATGATCTATCTATATCTTACTCCAGCGTGGCTAGTACCACAGCATCCAAGTGCTGGACACGCGGGGCTAAATTATGAATGAGACTACACACTCTTGCAGGGGAGGAAGTGAGAAGTAAGAAACTATCCCTACATACACACAGTCATAGGGCTAATTGTACCTTGTGTCTGCACATGCAAGAACAAGCAAATGTATCCCCAGAGAGAGGGATTGTGAGGGTTGAAAAGGGGTGGAACTTTGGCTTTGTTCTTCCCCTCACAATCTACTGGCTGATGCAACTGAGCTGGCATGGCATGTCACAATTTGCAGTTGGAATGCCCAGCAGCAAACAACTGTCCTCCTCGACTCAGAGCAAGGAGAGAGTGGGGAATGATTTGTGCCACAAATACAGGTCTCCGGGGGCTATTCCTGGGTTGGTGCAGCTTATGCATCACTCCTTGCTCAGGGCTGTACCTAAGGGGACAATTTAGCTCTTAGATAGAAGGGCTTAGAAAGCCCAATTTGATTAGGTATTGGAGTTGGACAAATTTTATGTGACTATTTCCTTCAAAATTTCTGGGCCTGATTCTGCCATCTTTACTCGGTTAGGTAGCGGTTCTATTCAGTGTGACTAAGGGTGGCAGAGTCAGGCCTGTTACAGAGTGAGTTAAATCTACAAGTCTCGCCTCTGATCTAGGGCTGTGTTTCCTCCTAAATTAGGGAAGTTGGAGGACAGGGTCATATGACCTAGGGCTATGTGATAGCAGGACTATATGAGGCTCCCGGTGTTTCAGTTGAGAAGAATACTCTAGGGGAGCAGGATGAGTTTGGAAGTTTCTCTATGGTGCCCCAGGGAAGAGGCCTGGGAAGGGAGTTGTGTGAAGGATGTAGCAACAGAAGGGCCAGCAGCCAAAAGTTAGAAGGGCCTGAGCAGGGAGGCCTTTCATAAGTGAAGGGTCTGGAGCAAGACCTGTGATGATTTCCTGGCTGAAAGGGCACAAGGAAGGATAGAGTTTGGCAGAGGTCTGTTTAAAGAGGCCAAGGAGAAAGCCTTCATAGTGATACCTGAAGTAGGGAATAACCCTGGGAAATAGCGGAGCAGGGTAATCTTGGGCTTGGGACAGACTGCTGCTCATAGGGTGACTAGGTGTCTGGTCAAAAAGGTACCCTGGAGGCTCCGGTCAGCACACCAACCGGGCCATTAAAAGCCCAGGCGGCGGTGCTGCAGTGCTAAGGCAGGCTAGTCCCTACTTGTCTTGGGGCATTGTGTTGTGCCCTGGAAGCGGCCAGCAGGCCTGGCTCCTAGGCAAGAGGGCCACGGGGCTCAGCGTGCTGCTCCCGCCCCGAGCACCGGCTCCGCGCTCCCATTGGCCGGGAACTTATATTTGCACTTATGAGTTATGCACTTATGATTGGCAACTAGGGTCCTGGACTGTGAGACTTGTCTGATAAATCAAAACTAACTAACCTAGCAGAAATAGCCAATAGCAGCAAACTGTTTGCAAATAATTGATAGTTAACAAAATTGTAAAATACAAATAACAAAAAATGGTTACATTAATCGGATAAGCTATTCATTTTATTGCTCCCATCTAACAGGGTTATATTATATAGCTATACAGAAAGGAACCCCTATATAAAGTTATGGCTCTGAACTTCCTTAGACATACTAGACTGTTCTGTAATCTGTGCTACTCTTCAGAAATAGAAACATTAAAATATATTAACATATATGTATGTATGTGCTTAATATGCTTGCACTCATAATTACTTGCTAATGTTCATATTGAACTTTAATATTTAAAAGTGTGTGTGTGTGTGTGTGTGTATGTGTGTAAGAGAGAGAGAGAACCCAGCCACCCAGACCCTTAATTCTGTAATGTGTCTCTGCAGCACAGTATCCTATCTCCTCTACATACAGTGCTAGTATGTGTGAATGCAAATTAATGGTCTGATGCTGAGAAATGCTGAGTGCCCTCAATTCCTGTTGAGCCAATTCACTATTTTACAGGAAAAGGTCTTTAAAAATAGATTAAGCAAATTCTAGTAAACCTTAGAGAAAGAAAGCTATGGGCCCAAACCAAAACCAATGGCAAATATTCCCAAATTTGCCCTTCTGTTCACTTCCCCACCCTTTTTTAATTATTATTCTTTTTCAAGTCTCCATGTTTTTCTTTGAAAAGCAATCCTCTTCTCATGTCTGTTATTCTCATATCACTCCCTGTTCTCTTCATCTTCTCTGCTTACTGCATTCTCATCGCTGGCTTCCTCTGCGCTATCTGCTCTTCCCTCTATTCCACTACCTCACCTCTCTCCTTCCCAGTGAGGCTCCCTGTCTTTTCATGGTGCCTGCTGTATCTCTCACCTACTTTCACTTGAGCTGCTTCTATTGTTGGGATTAGAAAGGTTCCCCTTGATGAGCTCTTTGCACCTGTGGCACTGCTGTCACTAGTCAGGGAGGGTAGGTCCTCTCTCCTCTGGCCCCCGCAAATACCTCTCAAACTGCTGGGGGGCTGCTGCTGCTCGTATTTTGGGGAAAGGGTGCAGAAGACACCAGGCATCCTTTTACTCCCAATCCTGCCTTCTCTGCTTCCTTCCTGCAGCTGAGCCAACCTCTCCCCTGGGATGCCCACCCTTGTCACAGGAGATTGTGTTGTCATCTCGATGGATCAAACTGCCTAACTGCAGGCTGGTAGCTAGGGAGGAGTGCACAGCTCTAGCACAATGGCAGTGGATGCCTGATGTGCTCCACCACCCCATGCATGAATGGTTCCAGTGCCCTCTAATAACTGGCAGATCCATGCTCATGGGTTTCAAGTCCCAAAGCCCAACTCTGGTCAGCTGTGACAGCCTTCAGTACTCAGAGTCCTCAACTTAAGAACCAGAAGGGCTAGCAACTAATTATTTTTTTTAATGAAAGCTGAGTTTAGCCTTGCTATGCAAAGGTTCCCAATAATCACAGTGCCAGCTTTCATGAGTTGTGTGGGCCCCAAAGGCCAGCCCTTCTGGGCTGGTGGTATCTGTGAAGTTGTTAATTTCTAGGCAGGTGCTGGCTCCAGAATACGAGCACCAATTCTACTATAGCACTTGGGGTCACACCATTAAGCACTGCCACCACATGTGACAGCCCCACACCACATTTTCCTTTCCAATATCTCTCCAAAACAAAAATGAATGGCACATCTTTGAAGTGTTCACTTGGTCTAATGGTTGATTAATCCTGAACAGGCAGAAGTGTGTGTGTGTGTGTGGGGGGGAAATCGTTGAAATTATATGAGCATCATCTAGCTACATCCTTGATACCTCCAGGTACTCTAATTCAGTGTAGATAAAGCTGGCAGTCTGTGCTAATCCTCAACTAAGTGCATGAAAACTGATTAACAACAAAGCTACAAGCTCCAGCAGTTCCTGCAGTCAAGTCATTGACCCAATCTTAAGTAACAGGCTTTTGTACAGATACAAGGCTCCCATTCAAATGGTGCGTGAGGCAGGAATGAGAGATACAATCTTGTCTGTTCAGTTGGATGAAGATTCACAAGGTTTTATTTTGTTTTTTCTTTCCCAGAGAGAAAAATATTGCCATTACACAAATTTTCTACCAGGTCCACTTTATGTTCTATTAAATGCTTCCTGATGTGTTGTGCTAACGTTCTCATTATTTAGAAGGACAAAAGAATACAATTTGTTTCCAGGACAGCAAAAGGCCTTAATTTTCTTAACATGTTTATCTCACTTGGGAGCTATTCTTGATGCAGTGCTATTAGAACTGAATAAATTTAGACCAGAAGTGGTATATGACAAGCTTAAAGTGTGTACTGAATTTGTTTATCTTGGTAAATAATGCTGATCTGCCAGTAGGTAACAATCATGTTGAAACAGCACTGGCTATTGTATATGTATACAACTACCCTCTTCTGGGTGGAATTAGAGTGGCTACCTGTGGGTAAGTTTTCACTGCACAGTTAACTTGGGCGCTTATCTAGGTTTTAGCCTAAATTTCCCTGCAACTCACATGGGAGCCCAGGTTGGAGGTGCTTTAAGCCTGGTCTAGCCTACCAGCTGGGGAGTGGGTAAGAACCTGGGCTCCAGTTGCATTTAGGTTGGAACCTGACTACTTTGCAGTGTGGATGTAGGCAAAAATCACTTCAGTGCTCAAAGTCCTCCAATACCCTTCCCACAATTCCCCCCGCAATTGACTGGGAAACGAATCCTAACACGTCTCAGCCCAAAGAAACATGGGATATGCCCCCAGACATACATGGGTGAATGAAGAAATAGTGAGGACATGGTAATATGGACAGGGCTTTGTTGTGGGAACACTTGCACCTGGACTAGGCTAAATTGGGTGCCCAGATGGCAGCTGATCACCTGGGCTAACTTTGCAGTGAAGATGTACCCTGTTTGCCATAGCCTTATCCTGCTAAAGCTAATGGAATATTTTAGCTCAAGGGTAGAGGCCTCTGCTTTTAAGGCCTGTTTCAAAACCCATTGAAGGCAATGGGAGTGTTTCCATTAACTTTTGTGGGCTTTGGAACAGACCTTAAAGAAGAAGAACCAGGATTGTATCCCTGCCGCTGCAAATATGTTCTGTGGGCCTAGCACACAGCATAGTGTAGCCATGAAATAATAGACAGCTATAGATTTGTTACAATATACAGCTCAAGCCATTCTTTAGAAACTGTCCTGATGGTTCATAATTTTATTGGGCTGTAACTGCCATCTGTTCAGATGCTGGGTCCCGGGTGCCCTCCACTTCCACTGATTTCAGCATTCCCACTGTCTTCAGCCGCTTTAGGAGACTGTTACTATGATTTCTGCCAGGTCAAATTTGTGCTAGTTACTAATTATGTTAGTTGCTTTTCCTTTTCAAACAATGCAAATTTCTAACCCATTTATATATATTTCCCCAGTCAGCCTCTTACCAAGTCTATCTCCCAGCAATGTGTTCATGAGTAGGTTGAGCATAAGGCGTCACACCAATGGCTAATGTCACTAGGGTTGCAGACTGAAAGGTATGTTTGCAAGAAACAAAGGAACAAGAAGCATTCATTGTTGACAGCCATTTCTATGTTAATAGATGGCTCTTAGCATCCTGAGCTCTGGCTTCCAAGCACATTCCTGTTTCAGAGCAAAACCTGCAGTAGAAAACTGGATTTCATTGACGTATGAGGTGTTCAAAATTCTCATTGTTGCTGTCTCACTTGAAAAACAGCTCCCTCACAACCTCAAGATGTATTAATATCTTTCCCCCGTCACTTCCTCGGAGTTCAGCTATAACAGGAATGAAATTCAGTAGAAATAGAAGTACCAGAGTCTCTTTGTCATGAGGTTACAACAAATCACTATGGAGCAACTTATTTAATCAGCATTTTTCGGACTGTTACACTTCATTGTTTTTTCTTTCTTATGTAAAAATGTATTTTGGAACTGTATTAACCTTCTGTATTTGCCTTGTCTACTTCTAACAAGAAAACCTGAGATAAAAATGATTGTACGATCTGCTGAAATCCTGAACTTGGGCCAAAACACATCCAAATGATGTCAGAGCTGAGTGGGGAGTGCACAGTCATCCCCAGCCTCTGCACTATTTCCACATTTTTATGAGCAGTGAACCTTCTATTTGGAGAAACAAGGCATGGGTTTTTTTGTTTTGTTTTTGTTGGATTGGAGTTGGGCCTCTTTAGGAAACCCTCTTGTAGTATTGTGGAGCTGATCTTTGTGTTGCTGCATATGTAGCAGCATCACTTGATCAGGTCTTCAATAAACACAAATTGAGGAGGGAAACCAAGAGATACTCCACCTCTTACGTAACAATCCTATACAGAAGCTCCTCGACTTACGCAAGCGTTCCATTCTGAATCAAATTTTGCATAAGTTCAGAACGTATCTCCAACAACTATGCAAAAAAAAAAAAATGCTTACAGAACTTACAGAACTTTTTCCGTAAGTCCGGATTTTCGTAAGTCGGGTTTGCGTAACCCGGGGAGCGTCTGTATCATTTATGTGTATGTGGCAATACACAGCTGTTCTGCCCCAGGAGCAGACAGTGATTCAGTCACAATCTACCAACTGGTTTCCCTCTGCTCCTTGGAAGGGGAAAGAGGAAGGGAATTTACCAGGCACTAAACCTGTACCTAGTATGTTGACTGGGGTGTTTGTCAGGGGACAGGTGATTCAAAATTCTGCCTGCATGCACAGCTGAGGCATAGTAGCCCCATGGAGACTCCTCTTCCCTCAGCACTTCTATCCACACTATGGATACCCAGTGCAGAGGAGTAATATAGTCTTACCTCCCCCTTGCCGCCTTGCCTGGGCACACAACATAGACCACAATCTGCCGCTCAATAGGAACATAACCGGTAGGGTTCTATAGAATAGTATTAGGATTCTCTATAAATTATTCTAAAACCAATGCAATAGGAGAGGGAATGATAATCTTCCTTTAGCTTTTCTGAATCATCCTATAGAATCCTACTGCAGGGATAAAATTATCCAGGATGGCTCCAGGATGGGATGTTTACCCCATTCAGGTGAACAAGGAGATGATAGGAATTTGAGAGCTCAGTTGGCCCACCTGGCTGCAGCTGGAGGGTGTGTCAGACTTAATTTATTATCAGAACCAGCTGGGGATAAGCAGGGTCTTCACTGTAAAAGAAGGAAGGGGAAACTACAGGGAAGGCCCAGGAGCGGGGCAAGACAGAGAAACCTAGGAAGGAGACAGGATGTTTTCTCTCTCTTTCTGGGAAGGCAGACTGAAGAAGGCCACAAAGACAGAATTAAGCCCTATAGTGGGCCCTGGAAAAGAGGCAAGGCCCAAAAAAGTGGTCCTCAGGGAGGGTTCCAGCAGAGAAAGGAGGAGCTGGAAGGACCTAGGGAGAAACCAGAGCAGAGGCTATGCTAAGCACAGGCTGCAGGGAAGCAGCCCAAGGAGCTCAGAGACAGGAAGTGGCTTGGGAAAACAGCAGCATATCTGAAGGAGCAGATCTAGCTGCTTAATACAGAGTCCCGGGGCTGGAACCCAGAACAGAGGGTGAACCCAAGTTCCCCTACCGGGCCTGAGGAAGGGATGCATGAGCCTGATGAAAGAGCTATTGAATCCAAGGCAAAGCTGAAGACACTGCCTTGAGGACAGGCTGAAGAATAGCACAAAACGGGAGAGAAGATGGTCATGGGCCTAGAATGAGTGTTGGCAGGGGGTGCTCAAGAGGAGAGAGCCTGCTATGCCACACCCTTTCACAAATGGGCACTCCAATGGTGAGACTGCTCTTTCACAAGCTCCAGAAACCTACAGGAAAGTTATCATTCTGTGTTTAAATGCTATAGAACTTTTTCCCCCATAATGGTGTAAGAAAGAGGGAGAGAGATAAAATAAGAATGGCTAATGTGTAAATAAAAACACTTTCTCCAAGAGTGAAATTCTCCCCTGCGCAGTGGGCCAGCACAAGGCCTATGCAGTTCTTAAGGCCAAAAGAACTTAATAAATGGGAACTAAGTGCTGCGCAGGGGTGAATTTCACCCTAGTAGAATTGAAACTTAAATAAAATTAGAGAGAGAGAAAATAAGGAAAACACACAGAATGCTTTGAGAAAACCATAATAGGGCTGGGGGAAGGTGGGCAAAGGGGGACTCTAATTGAAATGCAATTTTAATTAACATTCATTAAAACATGCTCATCTGTATTTTAGATTGTATCACCAGTTCAAGATATGGCCTGTTTTATCAGGCACCTTTTTTTAAATAATGCCAACAATCATACTGCTTTGCTAAGTTTAATTATAGCTATAAAACTTTCCCAAAGTGTGAAGTAATGAGGCATGTTATTAGGTCCGGTGAAGACTCTCTTTTTCACAGATGATGACTACTTAGACAGAGATGCAGAATGGCCTCTGCTCCTCAACTGGTTCATCATGTCCTTTTTGTCTGCATACACATCTTCATTTTCAGACAACTAGGCACATCTGTCCTTGGCTAAAACTACTGTAGTAGGCTACTCAAAATGTACAGAACTGTTTTTTGTTTTTTTCCCTCTCCCAGCCCTAGAACCTTGTTCCACTTTGAATTTGCCCCATGCAAATGTTCATAATCCTCCTATCACATGGATAGTGAAACTGAGATTTTCAAGGGTGCCTCTCCAGTGCATCATCAAGGATCTACAACCTATCCTGAAGGATGATTCCTCACTCTCACAGACCTCTGGAGACAGGCCAGTCCTCGCCTACAGACAGCCCCCAAACCTGAAGCAAATACTCACCAGCAACTACACACCACACAACAAAAACACCCCAGGAACCAAACCCTGCTACAAACCCCGGTGCCAACTCTGTCCACATATCTATTCAAGGGACACCATCATAGGACCTAACCACATCAGCCACACCATCCAGGGCTTTGTTCACCTGCACATCTACCAATGTGATATATGCCATCATGTGCCAGCAATGCCCCTCTGCCATGTACATTGGCCAAACTGGACAGTCTCTACGCAAAAGAATAAATGGACACACATCTGACATCGGGAATCATAACGTTCAAAAATCAGTAGGAGAACACTTCAATCTCTCTGGTCACTCAATAATAGACCTAAAAGTGGTAATTCTTCAACAACAAAACTTCAAAACCAGACTCCAACGTAAAGCTGCAGAACTGTAATTAATTTGCAAACTGGATACCATCAGATTAGGCCTGAATAAAGACTGGAAGTGGTTGGTTCATTACAAAACCTAAGCTTAATTTCCCCAATACTAATTTCTCCCTACTGTTACACACAGCTTCTTGTCAACTGTTTGTAATGGGCCATTCTCTTACCACTTCAAAAGTTATTTTTCCTTCTTTGCTATCCTGCTGTTAATTGATTTATCTTGTTAGACTGACCTCACACTTGGTAAAGCAACCCCCATCCTTTCATGTATTTATACCTGCTCCTGTATTTTTCACTTCATGCATCTGATGAAGTGGGTTCTAGCCCATGAAAGCTTATGCCCAAATAAATTTGTTAGTCTCTAAGGTGCCACAAGGACTCCTTGTTGTTTTTTTTATAATTTTCAGTTGTTGTTCAACCTATGGTCATGGCAAAAAGTGCTAATGTCATGCATGTTATGAGCCAAGGAGTTTAAAGAGAAAGAGGTAACAGGACCCTGGGCAGTAACAGCACCTATTAGATGGCTGCTAAGGGATTTGTTTGGGTTGAAACACTCTCCATTGTCTGGACGGGCAGTCAGACTTTTCTGAGAGTTCTCTTTCTTGCAGAGCAGCCAGATAAAAGGAAGTTAATTCCCAGGCTCATTTATCGAGATCATGTGTTCACAGCCAGCAATTTGACTAGAATTTTCTCAGGTGAATGAAACATTTTGACATTTCATTTCAAATCAACATTTCCAAAATGATTTTTTTCAGTGTTTTTTTGTTTCTGCAAGAAACAAAAATTCATTTCCATTCAAAATTAACCATTTCTCTCCTGCTGCCCCCACAAAGATTTTTTGGTTTGGCCACTGACTTGAAAAATCCTGCTATTCACTCCGCTCTAGTAGGGAGGCTATAAAATGCATTCGTGTTAGCATAGTGAAATACCACAGCATAACAAAAGAGTTAAATGAAAATCCGAAAGGATAGATTTTGTCATAAATTTATCTTCTGATTCATCCAGACAGTCCAGACCATCTCTTCCTGCCCTTCATTGATATTTTTCAGATATGAACTTATAAAAAACTGTTGTCTGTCTTTTTATACTTTGATGAAGCTTTCTTCCAATCTACCATCAAGTTGAGCTTTGCAGGAAAATGTAGTGGTACAGTTCAAGTGATATCTACTTGGATGCAAGTATCAATGATTCCTTTATGAGCTTCTGTGTAGCAGTAGCTACATCAGGAAAAAAATGTTTTTTTACTTAAATATAACAAATTTCCCTTAGACCAATATCCTAGCATTACACAAGTTTAATATTATTGTCACAAAGCTCAGTTTTTATGAAGAGCTACATTATCTTTAATAAAAACACCTACAGGGGTCTTAGTGCTGTCAGATAATACTTTTCACTCACTATTTTTCTCCTGCAGTTTTCCAAATGTTCCCTTCTGAAGAGTTAGTTTTAGAGACTAGCAAATCTACCCTAGATTCAAATTGATTGTAGTGTTTGAATGGCAGAGACAATTGTATCAGTGATATATTAGAAGATGAAGGAGGCAATAGGACAGATAAAGGACAATTAATTGCAGCTTCAACAACATTTAAAGCTACCATGAACAAAAGGGATTGCTACCATGGTGAAAGAAAAACTCATCACTCCATCTTTCCCCACTACTTTTGTGTGTTGCGAAATCTGTGTGTACCCATTTTTCTGTACATACAGGATCTTCTTTTCTTTTGGCTGTCTCTTGGAGGAATCACTCAATGAAGAGAAGAGTAAGGGGGAAAAAATTGAGAACTAGGTATGCCTGAGTATAATCTCCAAGGTAGTCTCTGTTGCAACTTAAATAGCGTAAGATATTTTAAAGAGTAACAAATTGATGTCCAGAATACTTAAACTTGACTCCAGAAAACAAAAACATGCTCCTAGATATCAGAAGAAGGATTTTTAAGCCTCCATTTTTAAGCCTATGATGTCCATATTTTGGGTGGGTCCATGAACAACCAAGGACCAGACAGACAGCAACTTTTTTTATTTTAATGGGGGAGAGGGAAGGTATTTCATGGTTACACTTACCTACCGAGAGACTACTCTCCGTGATAAATCACATACAAGCCTGCACAGTCAGGACTAGAACCTGATTCTACAGTTTCAAAAACACAAGTGTCTACCATTGAGATAAAGGAAAAACTTGGTTAGCTATTGAAGGCCCATTTTCGTTTCTTGAAAATTGCACCCTGTCAATTTAAAGCACCACACTCTCATATAAATAGTATCTGATCCTGCTCCGACTGAAGTCAGTGGCAAAAAACCTCTTCCCATTGACATCAGGGAGAGGAAGATCGGGCCCAGAATTATTATCAATAAAGAATAAAATAACGTTGTTTAATTAGAAAGTATTTTCTTCGAGGAGCAGGCCCTTGAATTTTCAGAGATGTAAATATATGGAAAGCTTGTGGGGGTAGTAACAAGCTATTTTTAAGATGGAAGGAAACAAATTTATGTTAGACAAAAACTGTATACTTAAATCAGGATAATTTTTCTAATGATCCATAATCAATTCTTCTGACTTTGTGGAAACACTTGCTTTGGCTTTCAGAGAATCTGGCAATTTTCAGGCTAAATCAATTTTTCAAGCCAAAATTAGAGTGGAGCAATAATTTTCCTTTTTAATGGATGCTGGTTGTCACCCTAGCTATAGAAGAGCTATCACCTCTGCATAGTAACCAGCTTGTCTGTCTTTTTATTTTTAGTCCCTCTTCACATTTTTCCACGGTATGATTCTGATCCTGTGCCCAAGGAAATAAATGAAAGAATTGTTATTGACTTCAGTGGCAGCAGATTTGGGTCCATAATATCGGTAGAGAGATTGGCAGTTCAGTCATTGAAGCTTCTGAAAGTGTTACCAACAATTTTGCTTATATACAAAATTATATGTATTCAGTTTTAATTTTTTCCATGGTCCTTGATGTGGGTGTATAACCCAAGTAATAGCTTTCACATGCACAATCCCCACTGGCATATACAAGTATGGTTTTATGTATAAATACTATTGCTTGTGTGCACTTTGTAGTAGAGCAAAAATATTGGATATGCGAATAATTTCTCCTGCAAAACCTGTAACTGAGAGGCCACGTTAAGGTCATTTTGCAAAATTGGACCACAATGCTCTAAAGAAGCTGGAAGTCGTGTCTGTTTTGAGAAATGTAATGATGACACAAAGTGTTTTTGAGACTGCTACAGTCAATTGGGACTTATGAAAGTGGAATGGCCTTTTCCTTTCCAAGGAAACATTAAATCACCCAGTGTTTGTCACACCTCTTTGATCTTGTGGGGATAACACAGCACTGACCAATTGCAAGTGTTATGCTCAGTTAAAGGTGTGAGAGAACACCATTATCCCTCTTATTAGAATCTTCAAATCACCCAAAAACAAATATGCGTAAACATCCCACTGAGACAGACTAGACTGACAGCTATTTCTGAAAGTCAGTGACACATTCTGTAGGGAAAGTTGTTTTTCTGATTAACTGGAATTGCCCACAATGACAGCAGTGGGAAGCCCAGACTGATGATGTACAGAGTGAGTTATGCAATGATTCTCTGAAGCATTAAAGTGCCTATCACTTTATTGGATTTGAGAGCAGTCCTTTCTTTTGTTTACTAATTCATTTTGATTTACTTGGTAAATAGTTAGAATTGAATAAAGCTTTCCCTACCAATGCAGAAGACTAAACATGTTATGCTACCAGTATTTATTTTAGTTTATGTTGGGGGGTAGCACACTGATTAGACACATTGGGGCTACTTCTAAAAAAATAAAACTTTTTTTTCTTTGTGATTTCATCTTCGTTTTGATTGGTTGAAGAGATCAGGGAGGTGGAACAAGAAGTTACGGTGTTAGCCTTTAATCTCTGGGGTTATGATTTTCTAAGATGTCGCCTTTTTGCACTTTGGCAAGTGGAAAAACATAGCTTCAGAATCCAGTGTGTGGCCTACTATTCATCAGGTAATGAGAAATTTAAGATGTACAGCTTGCTCAGGAAGGATAGACAGGGGAAAAAGGGAGGAGGTGTTGCCTTATATATTAAAAATGTACACACTTGGACTGAGGTAGAGATGGACATAGGAGATGGAAGTGTTGAGAGTCTCTGGGTTAGGCTTAAAGGGGCAAAAAACAAGGGAGATGTCATGCTAGGAGTCTACTACAGGCCACCTAACCAGGTGGAAGAGGTGGATGAGGCTTTTTTCAAGCAACTAACAAAATCGTCCAAAGCCCAAGATTTGGTGGTGATGGGGGACTTCAACTATCCGGATATATGTTGGGAAAATAACACAGAGGGGCACAGACTATCCAACAAATTCTTGGACTGCATTGGAGACAACTTTTTATTTCAGAAGGTTGAAAAAGCTACTGGGGGGAAGCTGTTCTAGACTTGATTTTAACAAATAGGGAGGAACTCGTTGAGAATGTGAAAGTAGAA
>NC_048302.1:27003113-27058834 GCF_013100865.1 Trachemys scripta elegans | reverse complement strand
GAGAGAGAGAGAGACTAATAAATTGTTAATACCAAGTAGATCTAGTTGGGATATGACCTGGGATTGGTTATTGTAAACAGGAAAGAGCAGAGGTCTCATAAACTATAAACACTATGAAGACAATTTTAAATGCAACCCTTACACTATTGTTAGGCAAATGCAGATGAACAAATACAGTAATTGAATATTGTGACACTTGGAAGGAAGCTTTGAATTCCATTGATGCAGCACTCTGCAGTAACGGAGACTGTTCTGCCCTTGATCAGGGTTTTTGGGATTTTTGCAAGATTTTTTTTTGCACTCTATTGCATCAGGAAACCCCCAGAATCTCTAAATCCCAGCTCTCTGTAGCTTTCTCCATATTCTCACTTGTTTAACTTGGTTTGTGTTTTGGTACCAGGTGTTATAGGTTTTGTCTGTTTTCTTAATTATTATTCAGATGTTTTTAAATTCTGCAGCTGTCGCCCACAGATGGATCTAGATCCCAGCAAGCAAAAGGTTATGTGGTGAATCTTATTATGAAGTCACAGCAGAGATTCTGTAGTTAAAGTTGACAGTTCTGTATGCAAGTCCTAGTTTTGGCCTCATTTCAGCCTGGGACTTCTCCTGCTTTGTGCCAGCCCAGAGAAGGGATGTTTTTGAAAAGTTTGCAGTTAATTGTATAAGCTGTTTTGAGCTACAAAATTTAAAAAAAATTACTTTTACTTTTAGAAAAGTTAAACCAGCTTTTGTCAAGTATCAGAGGGGTAGCCGTGTTAGTCTGAATCTGTAAAAAGCTACAGAGGGTCCTGTGGCACCTTTGAGACTAACAGAAGTATTGGGAGCATAAGCTTTCGTGGGTAAGAACCTCACTTCTTCAGATGCCGGCATCTGAAGAACTGAGGTTCTTACCCATGAAAGCTTATGCTCCCAATACTTCTGTTAGTCTTAAAGGTGCCACAGGACCCTCCGTTGCTTTTTGAAATATAATGTCATTTTCCTTTGGTTTGACCCAATTCAAAACATTTTGTTTTGAGTCAGTTCAACATTAAACTACATCTTTCTGTGGTGCTGTATTGCCTCATGGGTATTGTAATTCAGGTAGAAATGACCCTAGAAATCCCTGTGGACTGGACTCTGTCTGAACTATATCTCCCATGATGCATCATATTCTCACCTTTGACTGAGCTGTGAAGTGCATCATGGGAGATGTAGTCTGGCTATGCATGACACTTTCAGGGGACCAGAATTATCCGTAGAAACATTTCTTAGCACAGAGTTGTGATTGGTTAAAGTTAATTTTCTTTCCTTTATTAATGATTCATAGAGCAGGATATATAAGTATATTTAGAATGTAATGCTAGTGTGAATTACATTTGTACAATTTCAAGGAATACTATATTTGCTGGATAAAAGCTGATGCTGATACTGTGTAATTATTTTGTTCCAGTGACTTTAAAGCTGATGTGCTCAATAGAATTAAAATACACATTTAGATTCCTAACTTTTAATAATTCTACTGTATTTTTACAGATACACCTCAGCATGCCAAGAGTGGAATATCTTTTAAGTCTAACCTGCTGCTGTTACAAGAATAGAAAGGTATGTAGCATATGAACCCTGTATAAACATTCAACTATATGAACACTGCTACATACGACGCACACTGCTTTCAGTGTAGTATATAAGTGAGAGCAATTTCCATTTGTAGGGTAGGCAGCTGTCAATGACACCTGGGATGCACTAGCTCACCTTCTGTGAGCTATTAATTGCTGTAATGTGATTTAGTTTTATTATTTTTACTGAAGAGAGAAGTCTGGAATTAATATACCTCTGACTTGAAACCGTCTACCTATGCATATCTGAGGCCTATTTTATGTTCTTATTTCTGTTTGGTTCATCCTCCCTCTCTGTTTCTTCTGACTGCTACACCCACTTCTTGTATTTTGTCTTAGTAAAACTATAAGCTTTTGGGGGGCAAGGACTTCCTTTTACACACTTACACACCTCCTAGCATGATGGGGCTCTGATCTTAATTGAGGCCTCAAGTTGCTATCATACTACAGATAAAAAGTGCATCGTAATCAGTCTGTCGTTCATGCAGATACATTTTTTCAGCCTTTTGAGTATGGATTTTCAATTATATAAAAATACACTAATTTCACAACAGCTTAAAATGCTGTGAAACTAATAAGACAGGTTATATTCATATCGCAAGAACATATCATGGCCTGTTCCTCTGAAAATTGTGAAACTGCTCTACCTACAGTGTATGCGGGGGAAAGTCCTACAGAAAATGTTAACTTTTCAGTAAATTGGGGATGGGATTGTGTAAGGGTCTTTTATGGGGTGGGGAAGGGAAGGACCATCCTATAGCATTATATAGGAGAGAGAAAATTTTCACTGAATTGTTCAAAAGAACCTATGGGAAAGTTGTCTTTCTTTAAAGAGTCCTACACTCTGTAGGATTTCAGAATAATTTCAGTGGAATCCTAATGGATTCAAGGAAAACTTGCCTCGGTTAATAATGCAGAATTGGATGCAGTATAACTAAGAGTACAAGTTGACCATTGAATGCACCCACCGCTGCAGTGCTACATGGTCTAAACTAAACTGTTGTTTACATTGGAGTTCTGTATGACTATCATTTTAGGGCTTGTCTACACTAGCACTTTACACTGCTGCAACTTTCTCAGTCAGGGGTGTGGAAAAAACAGCCCTCTGAGCACAGCAAGTTTCAGCGCTGTAAAGAGCCAGTGCAAATAGTGCATCAGCTCTGGGAGCCATGCTCCCAGCGCTGGTAGCTACGCCCCTCATGAGGTGGTTTTTGCTCTGCCGTGACTACACAAGGCACATTAAAGCACTGTCGCAGCAGCGCTTGAGCATTGCCAATGTAGACTAGCCCTTAGCTCACGTGATGTACGAAGCAATTATGTGTGTGCTATGGTCAGATCACAAGACACCATTGTTTCCATCTAACACAACTATCAATCAAAGTAACAAGTGGCACTCAATTCACAGAAATGCGATCACGTTACTTGCCAAAAGCATGCACGGTCCTCTGTAATTGCTTCCACTGGTGCTGCAAACCCAGAGGCAATCCAAAACAAAAACCAATGGCAGTTACACCAATCAATGCAAATATCTATAGTGATTTTTTTACCCTTTGTTATAGTGCAGTGAAAACAAGTAATTGCACGCCACTGAAAGCTGCCTGATCCAAGTTCTGCACCTGTCTTCCTGCTTTTTATTTTAAGAAGACAACAATTAGTCCTTTCCTTTGTTTTGATTTTTTGTCTTAAATATTTATTGCATAGCTTCAGTCTGAAGCACAGAATATATTATACTAAGGCGAGATTGCTTTTCTGGGGATCCTACTGTTAAGTTTTATGGATTCATCATTGAAAAGTGCTGTGTGAACACTATTCTCACCAACACTCTTGTGAGGTAGGTAAATAAATAGTATCCCCACTTTACAGGTGAGGAAAGGACATAAAGTGACTTGTCTAAGGCCACTGAGGAAGCTAAAGGAGTAGATCTCCAGGGATATCTATAATTTCCCTGAAATAATGATGGCACTGAGAGGAATTAATAAACTATGTGATGCTCCCAGTTCCAAGGGGATTTGTTTAATTTTCCTAGTGATACCTCCCCCACTCTCACACAAAATTGAAAGTTGCCTACGTTGAGTCTTCACTCAACATGACTATTGAAAACTTAGATAAGAGGAAAAGTCCTAAAGACTCCCAAGTTGGTACAATGATTGGTTTGAGCTGTCAGTCCAACAAGCTAATTAACAGCTGATTTAATTGCAACAAGGCCTTTTTTTGTTGCCTCAAGAATCAGACAATCCAAAGGCCTGGACTACAGTGCATTGCAACAGAAGTTGGCCAGTCACGTTACTGAATTTTGAATAAGAGCTGGAACTGGAACACCAGAAGCAGTTATCTTGCTCCTATCCAAAGAGCTATGAAGGCATCTTTACTACCAAAGATAGAATTACAAGTAGGAGTAGGAGTTTAAAATTAGAAATGAAGATACTGTCATCTTTAAATAGATTATTTAAGGCTAAATCAAGAGACACTAAAGTAAGTGTAGGTTGGACATAAGCCTGTTAAAAACATTAAAGTTTTCAAAGTGATTAGAAATCATTGGAGCACAACTTCTGGGAAAGAAACATGTTGCAAAGAACAAAAACATGATGCTAAAGGAGTGGAGTGGTATTGATATCTCATGATATGTGTGTGGAGAGGGGACATGTCATGGGATAAAAACATTTGCTTTTTATATGTCATTATGTCAGACTGTATTTCCCACAGAAACAAGGGACTTTTCCTCAAGCTTTCAAGTAGATGGGAAGGACCATGCACAGTTCTGGATAAGTTACCTGAAGTTGTCTACAGAATACAACTACACAGAGGACATCAGTTGGTGGTTCTACAAGAGGACAAGTTAGTTCCTTATCCAAATGAGCTTCTGAACTATAGCGTGGGAGATCCCAAGCCAGAATCAATGGTCACAATTATTCAGTAACACCACCAGCATCTGGGGGGATCACGTTGTTTGTCCAACCTGCTACAGCTAGCATCAGTGCAGACCCACTAATTTTTTTCAGAAAATCACAGCTCTTATTTGGGGTTGTAGAGTAAATTTATCAGTAGGTGGCATTGCTGGAGCCAAATCCTAGATTATACTGCGGCATATGGCAACATGGTCTAGTGCACAGGAAAATGGACTGTGAGTCAGGAGACCAAGATTCTGTGCCTGGCCCTGCCACTGATCTATGGTGTGACTTGGAGGTCAAGCCAGTGCACCACCTTTTGGTCAGGTGGTGCCATGGGTGAGCCCTGTCTCATTTCCTTGCACTTGGGCTATAAACATGTTCAAACATGCCTTTTTATCAAAGAGTACCTCCCTTCCCAAGGGTTTTATTTATTAATGAGAGCCATAAGCATAAATAGGACCTTGCTCAGATACGCTTAGGGTGTCTGTCCTTTCTGGCTCTTTTCTTCTTCCCTGTGCCAGGAAACAGTCTCTGTTTCTGGAACCCTTTCTGGTTCCTTCGCTGGATTACTCCTTTTCAGATCTTCCTTAAGCAGGCATCTCCAGCTTTCCTCTTTGGAGAACTGGTTTGTATTTATTAGTTCTTCACTCCCTCCAGCTCTCCTCTCTGGAGCTGGGTTCTGTTAATCACATTCTTTAGTCAGCTCTCCTCTCTGGAGCTGTTGTTATGGGTAGCCAGCTGTGGCTTTACCAGCTTCTCCCTCAGCTTGCCCCTTTTCCTTAACCAAGCTCCAGGCTGCTGAGCAGGTTAGTTTTTCCCTACTTGGATCTCGGCCCTGCTATGAGGGAGGAGTCAGCATTTATGTTGATCCCTTTCTTCCAGCTCAGGCCAATCGGTAGTGGGGAGAGGGGAGCCTTGCCCTGCTCTCTCTGCAAGACTCCTGGTCCCGGTAACAGTAACGGGATTTCCCCCCCGAGCACTTCTTACTTCTAGGACTGCTTCCTCTCTCTCTGATATCTTCCAGATATAATTGGACCTTTCAGCTTTTTCCCAGACCTCCACACCCTCAGTTTACCTAGCTACTTTAGTGAAGTCCCCTCTGTTCAAAATCTGAGATTTTTGTAGGGCAACACCTCTCCACATGTCCATTTTCCTCACATTTGAAATAAATTACCCCAGGGCATTTCTCTTCCTAGCCCCAAATGGGTTTCTCATGGTCATTTCTCTTATTTTAGCCATTATCTGGGCCTTACCACCCCATGGCAGAGTGCCAAAACAGTCTGGAACTCCCCTGGGAAACTGGGCCAGTCTTACCCTCTGGAATCCCATGAGGGCACCTTAACTCCCACTGGCTGCTTTTCAGAATTCTACTAGGCACCTATTTGTGTCTTTGGATGCCTAAATACCTTTCAGAATCTGGCCCTAGTAGAATATAATGAATAATATGCACAAATTCAACTTTGGGAAGTCTGTGCTATCTATTTTATACTGCTGCCCACCACTATAGTATCTGAGCACATTCCATATAAAATCAATAACGGCAAAGTCTCTAATGGACTTCATGGAGTCTCCGGCTGTTACCCCTTTTTGGGGTAAAACTCTGCTTCAGATATGACCGGGGTGAAAGTGAGCTGGTACCAGCCGGTTCTCCGTACCAGTAAGAACCCGCACCAGCCCATACCCAGCCCATGTCCCTGCCCCTTTTGCCTCCCCTGTCGGCAATACAGACCCTACTGGCAGGGCCACCGACGGGGTGGGGGAAGGGGTAGTAATCTTATGCACTGCTGCGGCAGCGCTTTAAGGATGGTCCTTTGCCACGGCAGTGCTTTAAAATTGCTGCCCCCCCCATTGGCCGGGCTGTCGATGGTGGGGGAGGGGTGGGCGCAGCAACATTAAAGTGCTGCCGTGGCAAAGGACCCTGCAACACTTCAACATCCCTGCCCCTTTTGCCCCCCCAGCTGATGGGCGGGGGGGCAGGGGCAAAGGGAGTAGCTGCCCTGGGGCCAGTGATTTAAGGGTTCGGGGCTCCGGACGCTGCTGTTGCTACCACAACAGCGGTGTCTGGAACTCCAGGCCCTTTAAATCAACATGGGAGCCCCGGGCGGCATGGGCAAAGGTCTGGCTGGGGGATGCTGACCCCCAACCCTGCCCCTTCCAGGGGCCAGAGCCACCCCCTCGTACCGCTAAGTGTCCTCAGTTACTTTCACCCCTGGATATGACTGTTTTTGGTGTGTGTGTGTGGGAGAGGGGTTGTTTTTGTTTTTGCTGACTGGTTTATTTTCTTCAGGAGTTTTTAGGGAAGAGGGGGAACAGGCACAGTGTTGTGAGTTTCATTCTAGCTATGGTGGAAAGGCTTTTTTTTGAAGAAGAGGGTTTTGCATCATTTCCTAAAGACAGACTCTGGATTCGCATAATCTCCTCTGGAAGCTTATTCCATGGTTGGCTCCTCCAAAATGAGTATGCTTTATTCCTAGTTCTCTCCCACTACATCTTTGGTTTTGTGAGCTGCTTTGTCCCAGACGAGAGCAGCTGTTGCAGTGGTTCATGGATTGAAATTCAGTCTTCAATGTAGCTGGGATTTGATCCATTAATTTCTTTGAAGATTAGGACGAAAGCCTTAAACTGGCAGCTGAAACTGACAGGGAGCCAGTGGAGGGATTTAAGCATGGGCCTGATGTGCTCACGGTGGCCTAGATTAGGGAGGAGTTGGGCAGCCATATTCTGTATCCCTACCAGCAGCATCTTCACATTATGCTTCAGATACAGTGGATTAGAGTAATCCAGTCTGGAGGTGACAAATTCATAAATCATTGTAGCCAACCTCTCATCTGAGAGGAAGGGATGACGTTTCCTAGCAGTTGAACTTTCACCTACAGGAGAACAAAGACGGTTTTAGAAGCTGACACTACCTGATCATTCCAGATTAGTGAGGAGTCAAATAGAATCCTGAGGCTTTGCACTACTTTGACATATGGAGGCTGTGTCTCTTTATTGGAAGATGGGGACAGCACAGCATCTCAGCTAGTTCTTCAAAGCATTTCCCCTGTCTGGCCAGACCCACTCTGGTCTTGCTTGGACTAGCTGATCTCTTGAATGGATTCTGACATCTTGGTAGTAGGACTTCAACTATTCGTTTAGAGAGTTGAGTGTGTTTATTATGAAATATCACTTACTTTGTGTTCTATAGAGCAGTGGTTCCCAAACTTCAACAACCTGTGAACCCCTTTCACTAAAATGTCAAGTCTCGCGAACCCCCTCCTAAAAATGAATATTTCCAGGGATTTTCTCCTTTATCTGAGTATAAATTATAAAAGCAGTGATCTGGGAGATATAAAATTTGTTTTTATGACATGCATATTACACACTATTTATTATTAATTATTATTTATCATAACAGTCTTTTTATTACATTATGAAAATGGCAACACTCTTCCAAGATCTCACTTTCGTAGCGTGTATCACTTTGAATAAGCCTGTTATAAGACAAGGCTCCTATGTTTCATCAAGGAGTATCAGATGTGAAACATCATGAAGGTATTTTAGAAGCCAACTCAAAGAGTTCCTCCTACACAAGCATTCAGGTCTTGAGCAGTCCAGGCAAACAATGCTCATTACAACAAAGCTTAAACTTGTTCTTCATAATAATTTTAAAAAACCAATACTAGCTGCCTATTTAATTTTAAAAACAGCAAAAAAATATCCACCTCCCTTTCCATTCCTTATAAGGAGTCTTGAAGTTTAAATCTCCTCAGTGTGATAGATAGGCTTGCTTTGATCTGCTTAGCTCTGGGAAGTCCAGGGGCTCCTGGCTCTTGGCCAGCTCTGTCCGCCATTATGGATTTTTTTTCGGAGAACCCCCTGTAACATTTCGCGAACCCCCAGGGGTTCACAAACCCCAGTTTGGGAACCACTACTATAGAGTAATTTCAGGGAGAGAACCCTCAAACTGGGGCGGGGCGGCGGGGGAAACAGTAGCACTAACTATAAATGACCAAGCATCCTACTTTTAGAGAAGGTTTGGCTACAGAAGCACTATTATCCTAAGCTCTTTATTGTCTGTTAAGGAGTGGGGTGTATGCAAAAGACTTTATAAAAGCTACAGTAAAGTTAACTATTTTATTGCAGTTGACTGAGTCTGCAGAGTCATTTTCTTACTGGATACTACGTTTGCGCCACAGCTCAGAGAGCCGAGAAGCGGTCAGTTGATACAACAAATGAAACTGAGCCGTATTCTGTACAGTATTTACATGGAAAACATCAGCTCCAAACTCAACAGCATTTGTGGTCACTGAATGAGGTAACTCACAGCATTTTATAGTAAAACAAACATGGAACATCACTCTTTTTAGAGCAACACGGACAATTTTCCACATTCAAACTACCACTGTCATTCACTGAAGTTTTGGACTGGGTCATGGCAATTATTTCAGTTCTGTTTGATTTGCAGCTGCAGGTTATATTTTAGGAACAGGACGATACTTCATTTCAGCAAAGAACTCTGACTATTTGAAATGGAAACTTCTTTTGAAACCAACATATAGGTAGTTGGTTATGAGAGGTCCCCACTGAAGCAACACAAACCTTTTCTTTAGACAGGTTTCAGAGTAGCAGCCGTGTTAGTCTGTATCCTCAAAAAGAACAGGAGTACTTGTGGCACCTTAGAGACTAACAAATTTATTAGAGCATAAGCTTTCGTGGGCTACAACCCACTTCTTCGGATGCATATAGAGTGAAACATATATTGAGGAGATATATATACACACATACAGAGAGCATGAACAGGTGAGAGTTGTCTTACCAACTCTGAGGCCAATTAAGTAGGAGAAAAAAAACTTTTGAAGTGATAAGCAAGATAGCTCAGTACAGACAGTTTGATAAGAAGCAAGTGTGAGAATACTTACAAGGGGAGATAGATTCAATGTTTGTAATGGCTCAGCCATTCCCAGTCCTTATTTAATCCTCAGTTGATTGTGTCTAGTTTGCATATCAATTCCAGCTCAGCAGTCTCTCGCTGGAGTCTGTTTCTGAAGTTTTTCTGTTTTAAGATAGCCACCCGCAGGTCTGTCATAGAATGGCCAGACAGGTTAAAGTGTTCTCCCACTGGTTTTTGAGTATTATGATTCCTGATGTCAGATTTGTGTCCATTAATTCTTTTCCGTAGAGACTGTCCGGTTTGGCCAATGTACATGGCAGAGGGGCATTGCTGGCACATGATGGCATATATCACATTGGTAGATGTGCAGGTGAATGAGCCCCTGATGGTATGGCTGATGTGATTAGGCCCTATGATGATGTCACTTGAATAGAGATGTGGACAGAGTTGGCATCGGGCTTTGTTACAAGGATAGGTTCCTGGATCAGTGTTTTTGTTCAGTGATGTGTGGTTACTGGTGAGTATTTGCTTTAGGTTAGGGGGTTGTCTGTAAGCGAGGATAGGTCTGTCTCCCAAGATCTGAGAAAGTAAAGGATCATCTGGCCATTCTATGACAGACCTGCGGGTGGCTATCTTAAAACAGAAAAACTTCAGAAACAGACTCCAGCGAGAGACTGCTGAGCTGGAATTGATATGCAAACTAGACACAATCAACTGAGGATTAAATAAGGACTGGGAATGGCTGAGCCATTACAAACATTGAATCTATCTCCCCTTGTAAGTATTCTCACACTTGCTTCTTATCAAACTGTCTGTACTGAGCTATCTTGCTTATCACTTCAAAAGTTTTTTTTCTCCTACTTAATTGGCCTCTCAGAGTTGGTAAGACAACTCCCACCTGTTCATGCTCTCTCTGTATGTGTGTATATATATCTCCTCAATATATGTTTCACTCTATATGCATCCGAAGAAGTGGGTTGTAGCCCACGAAAGCTTATGCACTAATAAATTTGTTAGTCTCTAAGGTGCCACAAGTACTCCTGTTCTTTTCTTTAGATTTTCTCTTTCCTCACCATTCTCATCCACACATCTACCCACAGAAGTAAGTCCTTTGTTTACCAGTTAGAGAATAGGAGGTTGAGAAACACTGGCCTAGATAATGTGTAAATATTCAGGGCCAGATTGGGTGGAAGGGCAGTGGACAACAGCAATCCCCATTCCTGCTGGAGAGCAAAGCACTGCAGCCCCGTACTCAGGGGTTTATGCAAACTGCCCAATCTACCCCTTATAAATCACCTTTCCTACTGTTACTAAGGGATAGATTGTGCAACCGTTACTTTGCTGAGCACTTATGCACATAGCTACTCTGAAGTCAATGAAATTGATAATGTAAATAAGTGCATACCAACCAGGGCTGGCTCTAGTGTTTTTGCCGCCCCAAGCACACACACACACACACACAAAAAGCCGCGATCACGATCGGTGGCAATTCGGAGGCAGGTCCTTCGCTCCAAGAAGGAGTGACAGCCCTGCCGCCAAATTGCCGCCGAACAGCTGGACCTGCCGCCCCCCTCTTCATTGGCCGCCCCAGGCACCTGCTTGCTACGCTGGTGCCTGGAGCCGGCCCTGATTCCAACATAAGTAAGGGTTGCACAAATGCCCTGATCCAAAGCCCATTGGCTTCAGTGGAAAGACTCCTGTTGACTTCAATGGGCTTTGGCTCATACCCTTGATTATCAAAACAAATTTCCATCAGAGCTGATACCCTTGCTCACTGGTAATAAAAACATGATTCAAATCATCAATCACTGACTGAATTTTCTAATGCTGCCACCTATTGCAATCCAGCTGGTCCCTTTTAAAAATTATAAATAAGATGCATTGTAGCTGTGAGAAACCATTGATTACAGGGTACATTAGCAATAATACCACAGTTCACGTCTGGTGGTTTGTTAGAACAGTGAACACCCTCAGCTTTGCTTTGAGCTATTAATTAACCACCCAGTCATTAACTGCTGCTAACAATTGATTTACAGGGAATTATTGCTTAAATAGCGGGAGGTATTTAAGAGGAAAATAAATTAAAACAAAGACTTGCTGGATCCTTGGGCACAAAAAAGGACTCAGAAAAAAGAGAATAGCTGCTACTGCACTGTAATTACAGAGTGATAAACAGTCATTGGAAAGTACATTTCTTTCCAGCAACAATGACATTATGTCTCATTGAAAGAACCCCCTCTGTCTGCGCTAATTAAATAATCTGAAATGAATGATGTTATCAGAAACCTAACCAAGACAGCAAATTTTATATTTATGGGGTTATCAGAAATGTTTAATCTTTCGAAGATGTGTCATGGATGCTGCAGCATCCAAAGATATGACTGAGTCCTGGCGTAATACATTATCTTAATTATAACATGGAATTACTAGTTCCTCCATCAGTGCTGCTTTCCTCTCTGCCTGCAGAACAAATGAGACCTATTAACCTTAGTGTAAAGAAACACTGCCTCCTAATGACATTTCTTTTTTAATGTGTGTAGGGAGTAGATGTGGGGTGGGGGGGGAGAGATAGCACAATTGTTTGCTAATAAGTAATTACAGTAGTTGATTTGCAGCTCATTGCTTAATTTACTCATCAAAACACGGACTTGTAATTCCCCCTGCTAACTCTGCAGGTGTTGATGCCTAAGTTTCTATTTTTCAATAAGCCACCATAGCTATATATCTAGAGACCAGTCCTGTCACCCCATTCCACTGCCTGACTGAACTTTATTGCTGCACTGATGCACTACAGTGAGCAAATGGAGCACAGACACTTGTTGTCTAGAAGGAGGTCTTGTCAGAAACGGGAACTGGCTGCTAATATGGCTTTGAGTTTTGCTAGACCAATGTTAAATATTGGCCAATAGTGTTTACTCTAGTGAGAAAATTGGGGATATTTGGCATTTGTGTTACTAGGAAATATTCCTGCATCAACATTTTCTTTAAGATGTACCCACTGGTAGCTGGATAATTTATAGTAGTGACTGCAGAATTCTGCCTAATCAGAAGGGACTAGCCAGAAGAAATCAAACATTTTTTTCTTTCCACTGCAGGAAAGGATTGTGAATAGTTGCAGGGAGGTGTATTTAAAATAGCAGGAAGTGTGGTGATGGGGAATTGAGTGGTGAGTCACACTGGTAGTTTATACTAAGTGTAACTGAACTCAATCTTTTAATCTGTATTTGTTTCATTGCTAAGCATACAGGATTCTTTTGTAGGAAAGTGCTTTATAAACAAAATATATTGTAATTCTTATGCATTAGTTGTGGGCACAAAAACACAGCACCAAATAGAAGGTCAAGATTTAAGGATCTGGATCCAAACTTCATAATTTTGTATTAGATTGAACCAAAATCCTAGATTCAAAAAGTTTGGAGGTGAGTGGTGAAATTTCAGAATAAAACTTGAAGCTCCCCAATGCTGAGGTGTGCAACGTGGGCCAATTTATAGGCAGTGGTTTGATCTTCAAACTCTGATCCAAGTGCACATCTATTTCCGGAATTTTGTTTTGGGCTCATTTTAATAATATGCATCCTGAAAGAGAAGAGAGTGCAATAAAATCTTGATTTTTATGTATTTGTTTATTTATTTTGCCTTTCCCCCTATCCATTCCTCTGCAATGGTTACAATTACATTTACCCTTTCTTTTTAAATAGATGCTATTCAAAAAGGTTCTAGTAAAAAAAAATGTATCTTTCAGACCTTCCTATAAATGTGGATGTTTATTCTGAATATAGGATGAACAAGCTTTGGCATGTCCAGGTTTGAATATTTTTGTACCAGTAGGTGGCGTTCAGAAACACTGTGTACAGCAGCAAAATTGAATAGAAGGTTGCTTGATAAGAACTCCTTGTTGATATTAACTAGGACTACAGCTGTGTGAGTCTTTTCATATAACACCTGGCAAGAACCTGTGCCCCAGAAGATTGAAAGACAGTATCACTATAACCAAAATTTTCAATTCCATGTCAACTAAGGCAGCCCGATAGAAATGTTTTAGCTGAGGTGGTCTGATCAGAATAATGCAGTGCTAAGGAGAAAATGCTCAATAGCCTGCCCCTTCCCCCTCCCTCTCAAAACATGTGTAATCGTCAAGAACACAGTCAGACTGTTACCAGGTCAGTGTTTTTCCATCTTTCTATTAACAAAACAAATTCCTGAGGAAAAAGTCAGAATGTTTCCAAAAAAGAATACAGAATACCTATTCTGTACACCTATTGTTAGCTCTGTTTTATTAGAGTTTTGTATGTCTTCATCTCTGGCAACATTTTCAATAGTGGCCACCTAAACTGTATAAAGAACTTGGACTATTTCTGCATGTGCCAAATCTGCATGTCAACATGCACATGGACACAAGCACTTTTATTTCACAAGTGCCAAATTGATATAGGTATGCAAGCATGTGTGTTGCATGAGTAATGGTGGTAAACCAAAGGTCATTTTAGCTGAGTATTCCTAAAAATTTGACCAAACACTCCAGTTCAGAACTAGTGTAAATAGGTGCAGCTCACAAGGAAGTTTCTTGGTCCAAATTCACTGGTGACTTAGATGATGGTGACAGAAAATCAGTGTAGCCGGTAAGTAGAGTAATCTGACCTGAAATTCTACAGGCTGTAGGTGCACAAAATTAATGTAACTTGCATGCTTGGGGGGGGAGGGGAACTATTAGATATGGTCACAAATCATAACCAGACTCAGATATGACCAACTTGGTGGGATTTGAAATCCAGGTCCTAATTTTGTAAATGGCCCCTTTCTTTACAGAGGGCCTAACCAAACTCTGGATGTGAGCTTCCTTGAGATGAACAAAAACTGCATCAAGAGCTCAATTTTATAGTCTGAGCCAGTCTCTAGGGTAAAAACAAAATAAAAAACAAGTCACTTTGATTGGTAAAGCCTTGCTCTGATTGTAGCAGCAGCTTTTCTCACAACTGTTACCATGGTAATGAAATAACTGTAGGTTTTAGAGATTTTAAAGACAATGAATACACAGTTCGGAACAAGATGTAACCAAGAGGGGGGCTGGAGAGGAGGAGGTAATATTGCATTATTTCTCCCCACCCACACTGGGACCTACTATTACCCCCAATTCATTCTTAAATCCACCCCTGCCAAGAATCAATAGTGATTGTCTTTTGAACATATTTGCTTTTTTTTAAAAGTAGGTTTTGTTAACCTGTAAAGAAAATGCTTCCTCCAGACCCCCAGTGCAATTTACTTTTTATGCAGTAGAAATTGACCTGGCATTTATTTAATGTCTTATTCTTCCAAATATCTAATCAATATTAATTTGCATTTTATTATTCTTAATGTGACTGAGATATTGCACACTGGAACAATTATCTGGTCAGTGGATAATTATAAAGCATTCTCAGTTGCCCTTTAATTACTGCAGGATTTTTTTTTTTTTTCATTTTGCAAATACTAACTTAAGGGACTGGTATTAGTGCTATGGGGGGAAATGATTAAATCACCACCATGTTTAACTCAAACATTGGGAAACTTAACCTAGCAAAAAACAAACAGAGAGCTAGTGTTTGGATTTGAGCTGAGCTTATGTGACTTTCTCCCCGTCAGGTGAATATTGCACTAGATGCTGGGGAATTTAGTTTGAGCTTGAATAAGAGAGGCTCTGAAGAGAATTTGTCAGTAATTTGGAAAACCTGATTAACTTGGGGGTCCCTGACTAAGGTCCTGATCCTACAGTGAGCTCTGTGTGGGTGGTCTCCTGAAACCCTGTGAAATTCATTACAGCACTGGGACCTAAAGTAGTTATTTTACAGCCTCTTTCCTCATCTCTTATTTACCACATGAAGCACATTTATTTCCCAAGGTGTCATTTTTCTGAAAAATTGACACCTCCTTAAATAACTTTGTGTCACTGTTTTAAAGCTGACCAAAACTAAAAATAAACACTTTGGGGGCTAGTCTGCCAAGAATAGATCATGATCAGGGCTGAGAGCAATTGATGAGAAATTCTGAAAATGTGTGTCCGGATTTCCCTCACCCTATATTATTGTGAATTTTCTGTGTGTTGGGAGGCTTTAGTATTTGGAGTAATATTCATTAAGGGCTAAGGGGCTTTGAGGGTGGAGGTCAGGGACAAAAAAATGCACAAGGAAAAAGTGAAACTAAGGTCAATTTAAGTGCTGTTTATTTATTTGGTTGGAACACCAGGACTAACACTCTACTTGTCCATGTAGTACCATAATTACTGAGAGAAGAGTTGAGCTGGGAAAATATTTTTACCTTGGATTTTTACCCCGGAAGCTCTGATAGGTGCTGTTCCATTTTGGTAGATGATCCAGGAATAATTTCCTGTTTTGAGCTTGTCTGACTAGAATGATCTAGAAGCTTCTTGGCTGTTGAACAGTAGCAGGGGGTGCTCAAAATAAATAATGGAATTGTGGTTGGCAATTAGATACCTTCCTCCACACTATCCCATACCAAAATGTTTTTCTCTCCCCCACCCCTCAACTATTTCTGATGTCCCAAATAAAATCAATTAAAACAACAAATCTTGTTCTTTAAACTGTAGAAGAAAAAAATCTTTATTCTTTATAAATTTGTTCTAATGTTCTGCTGACTACATTCAGACTGCAATAAACTTCTACACAAATTTAGATCTTCATTGAAAATAAAATATTCTTAAGGAGAAAAAAATACCATTTTGTGATATTTCAGTTATTTCATGAATAGTATCCAGGATCAACTAGGAATGATAGGAAACCCTCCCTCTCTCCCCCTCCCCCCTTGGTCCGAGGAGCATGTGACATCCATCAAGATAGAACGTTCCTCAGAAGAGAGAAGCACTTGCTGCTGTTTTGTAGATGAGTGAGGCCTTTGGAATACAGACTTCATAATCTTAGTACACAAATTCCTTTCCCAAGATTAAGATCTTGGGTCCTCGGGTGCAGGAAGCTGCCCGGATCACTTAACTAGCCAGATATACAATGTGCATGTGTGCAAACATACTCCAGTAGTGAAAGAAATTAAAGAGGTTGGGCCCTGATCAAGAAACACTTAAGCATATGCCTGAGTGTTTTTCTGATATGAGGCTTTTTTGAGGTGAAAGAGACAGATGCAGATTGCTGGATGGTTACATTTAAATACCTGGGAGGAATTGTTTGAAAGTGTTGCAGTCTTTTCCTGCCATAAATCTTGGTAGGAAATCAAGCAAGGAAACTGGGCAACCATGCTGTTCACTCATAAGGAAATACACAATGAGCATAATGAAGCCAACAGCTGCAGGACAATGGGAACAGAGTGTGCTATTTTTGTTAGATATGAACAATCAGTTGAATTTATAAGGCCTTATTTTATTCCCTAACCACCACCTCCTTCCTCCCCTTCTTCAAAACCTGAAACTTTCCAAAGGAGAAACAACATCCCTTTAATCAAACTTCCTGTTACCGAGAGTAAAATAATAATTTTCTCTTTTATCTCAGAGATTTGGCTTGAAGTCTTAGATGGCTTCTTTTTAGTCAGATATTGTCTTCCTGTGACTTATTGATTTGCAGCTGGTCATATTAATTTTCTTGAAACTTGGAACAGTATTTGCCACCGGGGCTGTAATTGCTACTTGTCAGCAGATAGGGTTCTCTGTGTGGTGGAAGCCTGACCTCCAACCTGCTGAAAAGCAATGTTGGAAGCATTTCTGAGCTCGCTTTGTCCTTACGGCCAGAATCTAAATTTTAACTGTGGGAAGTGTTTCACTCATGAAAAATGAACAATGAGTCTTGCATCTCATCTGAGTTAATGAGGAGGATTATATATTTGTAAATATGTCGGAGTTGGTTGCTTTACTTATTTATTAATTCTTTCTTGGTCTTCTTCACTCTAGTATTTGAACACTTCACAAACACTGATGGATTTAGCCTGACAATACTCCCTATTAGATAAAGCAGTAGTATTATCCCATTTTACATATGGGAAAATTGAGGGACAGGCTTGCCCAGTGTCACCCAGGAAGATTCTTGCAGCGGCAGGAATCTGGATCTCCTGACTCCCACTACAGTTCTTTTACCACTTTTGATTTGAATGTTGATAAGTGAATTTAATGCTGGTGTAAATTAGTGGCTTGACAGCCCTGAATAATGAAGACCTCTATTTCTCCACAAGACAAGTACAGTAGAGACAACTGCAGTGCAAGATTCCCCACATTCCTTGCCTGTGTGCCTGAAGTTAGTATCTTTGGGATGAGAGTGCGGTTCATTCTCCATGGATCATTTAGACCTCAGTCTTTCCATTTTGATGGCTGAAAAGAGTGCCACTTGGGGTGGCAGCTTTTGTAATGTGGATACCTATCTACTGGGAACTGGACTGTGGCCCTCTCCTCCTTATCTTCTCCCCATACATACCATACAAGCACTGCATCTTACTCTTGGGATATATCTATGACCACAATGGGATATATCTATGTGGGAATTTGTGCACTGAGAGTGGGGCAAGAGAGAAGCTAAAAAACTCAGCTTTATCATAAAGTTCACCTGGGTGAGTAAGGGGCTTGTGTGGGATGCGTGCAATTATGGCCTTTAGGAGTCTTCTGCATGGAACCCCAGATTCCAGCTGTCTTGTCAGTTATTGCTTGATTAGCTCATGTGGAAAGGGAACAAATAGGCTCGGCTGCTAGTCTCTTCTTTCTTTTTTAATGATGTAATTGTAATAGATTTTGTTTAAAGAACTGTTGGCATCGTTAGGGTAGCAGAGCCTACAAACCTCTCTCCCTGTTCACTGCCCTGGAGTTGGTTGTATTTCCATCAGGCTGCAAAATAATAAGTGCTGGTTGTGCCATACAAGCCATGTCAAGCATGGGGAAGCATGGAGATCTCTGGACATAACTGTAAGGTGGTTGCTGCGCCATCCCATAGCATGTGTAGCATGGCGCCCCCAGAATTTTGGCAACATGCAGATAATAACTGATGGGGGAAAATGATAAACAGCAATCATGGTTGCCTTGCACAGGTTCTGTTTATCTGATGATGCGTGTGTTATTCGATTAAGGACAATTCTTTGAACAATAAAAGGAGAGCAATTTCAAAGAGCTCACCCTTCAAATGCAAACATACATGCTTAACTTGACATATGAGTAGACTTACAGAAGTTCTTTTGGATAGTCATATATGTAAAGTTAAGCACACATTTATGGGTTGATAGGCACATGGCCTATATTACAAAATGTGGGTTATGGAATGGAAGGAGAAGAATAGAAAACATTTTGTTCCCCCTGTCTCTGCATACATACACACACACTTTCTTCTGCACGCAATATAAATGTATGAAAAATCAAATACACTGAATTTAAATTATACTCTTAATACTAAAAAAGATTCAGTGATAGTCCTCGAAGCCAGTAAAAGGTGCACTACTTTAATTGATCATATTGCATATTTAAGAATTGTAAAATTGTAGGACTGGAAGGGACCTTGAGAGAGGTCCTCTAGTCCAGTCCTCTGCACTCATGGCAGGACTAAGTATTATCTAGACTATCCCTGACAGGTATTTGTCTAACCTACTCTTAAAAATCTCCAATGATGGAAATTCTACAACCTCCCTGGGCAATTTATTCCAGTGCTTAACCACCCTGACAGTTAGGAAGTTTTTCCTAATGTTCAAACTAAA
This sequence comes from Trachemys scripta elegans, assembly GCF_013100865.1. Taxonomy (NCBI): domain Eukaryota; kingdom Metazoa; phylum Chordata; order Testudines; family Emydidae; genus Trachemys; species Trachemys scripta. The sequence continues at coordinate 27,039,815 of NC_048302.1, read as the reverse complement.
CCTCCCTTGCTGCAATTTAAGCCCATTGCTTCTTGTTCTATCCTCAGAGGTTAAGGAGAACAATTTTTCTCCCTCCTACATGTAACAACCTTTTTATGTACTTGAAACTGTTATGTTCTCTCAGTCTTCTCTTATCCAGACTAAACAATCCCATTTTTTCCCAGTCTTCCCACATAGGTCATGTTTTCTAGGCCTTTAACCATTTTTGTTGCTCTTCTCTGGACTTTCTCCAATTTGTCCACATATTTCCTGAAATGTGGCACCCAGAACTGGACACAATACTCCAGGTGAGGCCTAATCAGAGTGGAGTAAAGTGGAAGAATTACTTCTTGTGTCTTGCTCCTTCTAATATATCCCACAATGATGTTTGCTTTTTTTTTTTTTTTTTTTTTTTGCAACAGTGTGACACTGTTGACTCATATTTAGCCTGTGATCCACTATGATCCCCAGATCCCTTTTGCAGCATTCCTTCCTAGGCAGTCATTTCCCATTTTGTATATATGCAACTGATTGTTCCTTCCTAAGTGGTGTTCTTTGCATTTATCCTTATTGAATTTCATCCTATTTACATGAGAACATTTTTCCAGTTTGTCCAGATCATTTTGAATTTTAATTCTATCCCCCAAAGCACTTGCAACTCCTCCCAGCTTGGTATCATCTGCAAACTTTATAAGTGTACTCTGTATGACATATCTAAATCATTGATGAAGATATTGAACAGAACTGGACACAGAACTGATCCCTGTGGGACCCACTTGATATGCCCTTCCAGCTTGACTGTGAACCACTGATGATTACTCTCTGGGAATGGTTTTCCAAACAGTTATGCACCACGTTAGAGTAGCTCCACCTACATCTAGGTTGTATTGTCTTAGTTTGTTTATGAAAAGGTCATGTGAGATTGTATCAAAAACCTTACTAAAGTCAAGATATATCACATCTGCCACTTTTCCCCCATCGACAAAACTTGTTACCCTGTAAAAGAAAGCTATTAGGTTGGTTTGACAGGATTTGTTCTTGACAAATCCATGCTGACTGTTACCTATCACCTTATTATATTCTAGATGTTTGCAAATTGATTGCTTAATTATTTGCTCCATTATCTTTCCGGGTACTGAAGTTAATCTGACTGGTTTGTAAAGCTTTATCTACACTGGCACTTTCATCGCTAAAACTTTTGTCGCTCAGGGGTGTGAAAAACACCCCCCGAATGTCAAAACTTTTAGCTATGAAAAGCGGTGGTGTGGACAGCACTACGTCGGTGGGAGTCGCATTCCCATCGACAAAGTTAGCACCCCTGGTTAGGGGCAGTAGAACGGCCATACAGCGCACCTTACAATGGGCTGGCTGAGCAGCACAGCCGCACCCTTGTAAGGTGTGCAGTCTAGACATAGCCTAATTTTCTGGGTTGTCCTTATTTCCTTTTTTATAGATTGGTACTATATCTGCCCTTTTCCAGTCCTCTGGAATGTACCTTTGTAATCTCTTGTGAAGTATTAACTGTGCACTGAACCAGCAATTAGGTTCACTATTAATATTTCTGTTCTTCTATTTGCAACTCCTCTCCCCTTTTGTTAAACAGCCTATTAATCTTTTTCTCATCCCAAAGCATCTTTACAGACACGGGGAGCAGTACAGCAGCGCCATTCATTCCTGTCCCTGGCTTGTTCATCCATTAAGCCCAGCCTGGTCATGTCCCTGCGTACATTGTCCCGCTATTAATCACTTAAGATCAATATTTTCTTCAATTTTAGCTATTATCTTAATGTCAGTGAGATCCATCTAGACCTGTCACACACTGCTGGTATTTTAATTTCATTATGACAACATGTTTACTGTGTTAATGTCTTAATCAAAACTGGATATGTTTATAATAGTTAATGTAGTTTAGATTAACTGCTTAATTCTACATTGCAGTGAGGAAGCCACCTAACTGACCATAATTCTTAATCAATAGGGCTATAATTCTGAATATCCAATTTAGTTCTAAAATGGTCTTGGCCAAGTTGCTAAAGGTTACATGGCTGTACTATAAATTGTCTCATCTACCTAATGCGGAATCCATTTCCATACAGTCCAAGGGAACAATTGCTTCATATGTACAGTTATCTAAAGCAGATACTCTTTCACATCTTCTGCTGCCATTTGCTTGCTCCCCCGGATTGGTATAATATATGATGAACTTCCATCCCTCCTCAGTGAAAACAAATTTCTATAACTCTACTGCTTGAGCCCTTTGTTATTACATATACATAGATGTAAAATGAAAGGGAAGTCAGAGATTACAGCCTCTTTGTTCTTTCTTTACTTCTGACTATTCCTTCTGTATCTTCTTTAGCAGCCCCTCCTCTCCCCACTGTGCTTTTTTCTGGATACTCTCCACGACTCTGTTCTCTCTCTACATCTTACCTTTGGGTGACTTCATCCACTTGCATGGGTATAACTACCGCTTCTACTCTGACTTTCAACTCCAGACCTGTCTCTCACAATTCAGCCTCACTTTTTCTCATTTTTTGATCTCTTTATGAATCGCTTCCTGTCGCCTCAAACTCTACATGGCCAAAATTGAGCTCATAATTTCCCCTTCCATTAATACTCATTATTGCTCTTGATAACACTAACCTCCCTGCAATCCAAGCCTGTGACCTGAGACTTATTTTGACTTCTCCTTTTCCTGGTTCCCCCACATCCTGTCTTTTTTCTTCATAGCAACTCAAAAATTTTATATCCCTCCTGTTAAGCTGCTTTATCTACCTAATAATCTCCTGATGCCACTGCTGCAATCTCCTCCTCTTTGGGCATTCACACTGAGCCTCTATAGTCTGTCTAAATCATCTTCTTCTTCCTTGCTACTTCCTGTTCAGGGCTGGCGACTTTTATAGCCTTCTTTCAATAGTGTGCCTGGCTGTTGTGCAGATTGGTCTCTTGAAGGTCCACTGCTATCCTTACCATGTACTGAGTCTTTGGCTTCTCCCTTTGTTGCCTTCCATCCAGGATCATTATAGGGTCATCCTATTAATATAAGTCTTGGGTCTCTGCTGAACATATCCATACCAACGTAGTCCAGCCTCCCTCAATTTGTTTTCAATTGGAACAACCGGCATTAGGCCCCTCACAACCTCATTTTGTTTCCTCTCTCAGAGTGATGAACAATTTGACCATCTCAACATCTTCATCTCCGTGGTGGAGAGCTTACTGCTTTCTTTCTATGTGCCCAGCTAAGTCTCTGTTCCATCCATTAGAACGGCTCAAATTACAGTTTTTAGAATGGGTCAAATTACGGCATATTTTTATCACGGAGAACTGGGGTCAGCTCCTGCTATTTGCACCAAGCAGCATTGGCATGATGCCAGCCATCTCTTGGGAGGGCACTGTTCTCAATCAACATTTAAATTATTTCATTTGTATAAATTCTCTGCTTGTAATATCCTTTATGGTGGACACTCATCTCTGTTTTCATAGCCTCAGTCTTATCAACATTCATTTTAAGTCTCACCTGCTCAAAACTGTGTTGTCACTGTTGAGAGTTGGTGGGCAGGGTCTCTCAATCTTTTGTACATATCACTAAATCATCAATGAACAGCATATTCCAAGGTGGCTCCCTTCATATATTCTCACTTATCACATTCAAGACAACCACAAACCAAAAATGCAGGCCAATCTTGACTGGAAATTCTCTGTTGTAGCCCCATTTGGATTTGACTACAGTAAGCACTTGATCATAACTATCTTGGATAAGATAGACATAGCCTTCCGGCACACACCTCTGTCATAAACACCACCAAACGAATTCTCTTGGTACACAGTTGTACATCTTCTCCAAACCCACAAAGACCAGGCCCAGTTGCAGTCTCACTTCTCTCAACTTCACCAGGAGGATTCATAGAGCAAATATACCATCAATTGTACTTATTCACAGATAAATCCAAACTGACCCTGCCAAATTTCAACACGTCCCTGCAGATAGTTTTCAATCATTTTCTCCCATGTTTTCATAGCATGTGATGTCATCTTAACTGAGTGATAATTAGTATAGTGTAATATCTCCTGCATGTTTAAAAATGGGCACCACAAAGCTTTTACGCTGTTTGCCCAGCATTTTCTGCTTTCTTAAGAATATCATTAACATATACTTGAGTCTGTCTAAAATACTCCTGCAAAAATCATCTTGTTTTGTTCATGACAACATCTTCTTCAAAGCCATGCACCATTTTTTATAATGTTTTTCAGTTTAGGAAATATACTAATCAGCCCTATTGAGCCTGAATATAATACAGTACTACAAATCACCAGTGTTTTAAGCATTAATACAGTGGTCTGTAAAATAACTGATTGGGCTGTTCAAGATACTAGATCAAATCCTATTTGCCTTATTCTCGCAAAGATCCCCCTGACTTAAGGCTCCTAAAGATGCAGATAGGAACCTAGCGGGGTTTACAAAGCCCCAAGTGAATTAGGCACCTCACTTCATTTCTGTGTCATTCCCCCCACCCCTTCCCTGCATCTCCAGGGCGAGAGTTCCCCTTTTAAGGAGGTCATAGGGGCACACACGCCTATGTGGACTGTGATCCTCTCTGCCAAGATTGGTACCCTCAGACTTTGACTGTGAATTGAATAATGAAAAATCTATGCACTGGATCCCTGTTGTTGACACTGCTGAATTCTGTATGTTTAATAGTCATTTAATCACAGAAAGATGACTTTTTCTACACTCAACTTTAAAAAAATGAGCAAAAAGTGTGGAAGAGATGACCTGCTCTTGCTTCTGGTGAAATTAACAGCAGATCTGCCATTGATTTCAATGGAAACAGCCTTCATACTATATTTTGTAGACAGCTGGGATTTTTTTAAAATCAATTTCTAACAAATAAATTAACATGAGCTCCATTCCCAAGTCTACAAACTGACTAATCAAAAATTGATCTACTGTACATGTACAAGGGAAGAGATAAAGGACCATATAGACTCCAGATTTACAAAGTTATCATTCATATAAAACAATGAGAACTATTAATCATCTTTACAGGAGCCTTCATTTCTAATGATGGAGTCAAGCTAATAGCTCATGTTATCATGAAGACCTATTTGCCTTAAACTGTAGTCTTGAGTCCTTTTCCCAGTCAGAAAACTTGATGGGTTAGCAATGACAGGTTATTAATACTTACGATGACTTCAAGTACAATATCAGATTTGTTGCTTGGCTTGGGGTTTGTCTAGACAGGTTGTTTTATTAGGTAGCAGATGGTTTGGAAATTGTTTGCTGTGATAGAGCTAACTGACTGGAATTTGAATTCTCTGTTCCCAAATTAAAGAGGAGTGGGGTGGGTAATGGAGGAGAGAAACTCCCACATTCTCTACTCAAATTGAAAATTCATGTGTGTGTGTGTATATATTTTAATCCCGGGAAATGAGTTTGACTGTGGAGATGGGAGATTCTTAATCAACTCCAGTCAATTACAGAATGAATTTCCCTAACATAGCATTAATGCCACTATTAGGAAAGAGGATTTACAGTCTTTCAGAGTTGAATTTTTTTTAATTATGCCCTAGAAAAATGAGATAATCAAACAGAAGGGCTTATTAACATAGCACACAGATTTCATTGATTAAGATTCTGAATCAGGTAATTGCATCTAGTCAGTTTATTCAGTGTTGGATAGGCATGAGTTATTTAGACAGCTTGAAATTATAGTCTCTTGGTCTGAGCCCAGGTAAAAGTCTTCATGGGGGTGAGAGAGTAAAGGTTCCTCTACAGTGATTCTGGATTTCTATTTGGCAATTTTTTGTTATAGGCCAAACTTCTCAAACTTAAGTGACCTATTTTCAAGGGAGACAGTACCTCTCATCACCATCACTAGGATCTGCAGGTGGTCAACATGGACCTAAGTTTGAATATAGCTTGTTAATGTTTCCCTTCTGTGTTTCTGATATAAATGTCTCCCACGGATGCCCTAGTAAATGAAACACTAAACAATTAAAATTAATGAAATGATGCATGTTCTCTAAAAAGACATTGAGCTTTTGTTCTTATTTGTACAGGAACTAAACACAGTGTTTCTGAGAAGAAGCTGGACCCATCTGCACCTTGAAGTATTTCAGAGTTTATCACATGAGCCAAAGCATGTGCTAATAAAAAAAAACAACAGCAACCATTTAACATTGACAGGCCAGATTTCCAGCTGGTACACACTGGCATAGCTTGGCTCAGTATTTTTAAATACAGCTTTAGGACTAGATGATGCCCCTGGCTATCCATATAATCATGAGTAGCAGTATGGGGATGAGAGAAGAGCAGAGTATGGGGATGAGATGAGTGAGGAGTGGGTGGGCAAAGCTTGGAAGGCTTGGCTTTGCTCAACCTCACCTCCATGTGCTGGCAAACTGAGTTTAAGAGGAGGGGTAGCAAGTTGCACTAGGAAAGGTGCCTGTATTGATTCCCCTCTTGAGAGAGGGAGGAAGAGGGACCAGATTGTGACTCAGTCACAGTGTGAGCCCTGCTCTGCTTTTGGACAGCATAACTACATACTGCCCCTTACTCAGAATATGTTGTAAGGAGACAGCCTAGCCCTTTAGGAGCAGCACATGCAGTTGTGGTCATCCCCAAGCATATTCAATGCAGTGTTATATAACCTATTATTATACAATGCCTTTTGGCTCTCAGATGTCAAATTCAGTCCCTCTCCACGTTTGCCTCACAAATGGGCAAAATCTAGCCGCTTTTACAGCCTTATTTTACACATGTGTTGTGGCCAGCCAGCCACTGGCTCCCACATAGGTGCCCTCACAGATTACTTCTGCTAGCACCTCAGTTTAGAGTATTCTAGGTTTCAAGTGAATGAGGTGAGGCCGCCTCCCTGATCCTTAAATTCCAGGACAGGGTACCTCAGTGAGGAGGACCCATGGAACAAACCCTCAGCTCGTGTAAGTTGGTGTAGTTTCATTGACTAAGTCAGGACAGCTCCCTTGCAGCAGATGAAGACCTAGCATGGGTTTTGGAGGAGTAAGGATTGGGGCACATCACATATACTGTTTTTTCTCTTTCTCTTGACTTCTTTTCTGGCATAAATTCCAGCTAGAACTCTTAGGACTGAATCATTCTACCTGCTTTTAGGTGAGAAGGGGATAAATTGTACGCAATTTCCCACCACAACTGGCTGGTAGGTGCATAAGGATTGTGGGCGGGGAGAGGAGGGGAAAAAGTCTAAGTTCCATCATTCACCCTGTGATGTCACACTCCATATTCTTTATCAAAATATGCTTATGATATGGATATAACATAACTGAGATATACTTTATGCTAGATGGCTCATGTAAGATATCACTGGAAAGGTTATGATTTACTGAATGTGATTATCCAATTTGTATGCGTGACTGGTTGGATCACAGAACCCCCCCTTGGGAGCTGCCACCTGATGTGCCAAGACTACCTCTGCCCTGTCAGCTTAGGACTTCAATGCCCTGCCTGGTTTGAGCCAGACTCGCTAGCCTGCTTCAAACCCACACCCAGGTCTGAACCACCTCCCCTAACAGCTGTAGCCTTACCTGAAAGCAGCTAACAGAAGTGTTCTCGTCTTTAACACTCAGATGCCCAACTCCCAATGGGGTCTAAACCCCAATAAATCCGTTTTACCCTGTATAAAGCTTATACAAGGTAAACTCAAATTGTTCGCCCTCTATAACACTGATAGAGAGATATGCACAGTTGTTTGCTCCCCCAGGTATTAACACATACTCTGAGTTAATTCATAAATAAAAAGTGATTTTATTGAGTACAGAAAGTAGGATTTAAGTGGGTCCAAGTAGTGACAGACAGAATAAAGTGAATTACCAAGTAAAATAAAATAAAACACGCAAATCTAAACCTAATACAGTAATACAACTGAATACAGGTAAAATCTCACCCTTAGAGATGTTTCAATAAGTTTCTTTTCTCAGATCGGACACCTTCCAGGCCTGGGCACAATCCTTTCCCCTGGTACAGCTCTTGTTCCAGCTCAGATGGTAGCTAGGGGATTCTTCATGATGGCTCCCCTTTGTTCTGTTCCACCCACTTATATATCTTTTGCATAAGGCAGGAATCCTTTGTCCCTCTGGGTTCCCACCCCTCCTCACTGGAAAAGCACCAGGTTAAAGATGGATTCCAGTTCAGGTGACATGATCACATGTCACTGTAAGACCCCAAACCTTCATTCCTCCCAGCCTGACTCACAGGAAGGCTTGCCTGCAAACAGAGCCATCCACAGTCAATTGTCCTGGTTGATGGGAGCCATCGAGATTCCAAACCACCATTAATTGCCCACACTTTGCATAATTACAATAGGCCCTCAGCGCTATATTTCATATTTCTAGTTTTAGATACAAGAGTGCTACATTTATAGAAACAGGATAAACACAATCAGTGGATTATAAGCTTTGTAATAATACCTTATAAAAGACTTTTGCATGAAGCATATTCCAGTTGCATTATATTCACTCATTAGCATATTTTTATAAAAATCATATAGACTGCAATGTCACAGTATGCTTGTATCATTTCTGTATCTGAAATTAGTAAATTTGCCCATGTATCTGTATTTCAAATGTGCTACTGTGGGTATCACCCACAACCAGCCCTTCAGGTACAGCAATGAAAAAGCCAGACAGTGCGGATGGCCCATTAGGAAGGGCAATGGACTGTAAAAGAACTTAGTCTTCCTGTGGACACTCCAGACTGCCTGCGAGTAATGGGTGCTGTAGCCCTGCAGAGACATGGATCTGAGTCACCTGATACTGGGCTCACCCCTGGGAATGCCAGTGTTTTTCCACTGGAAGACAAAGGGTTCCCGCCATACCCAAAAGCTATATAAGGCAGGAGAGAAATCGTGGTTCTCCTCTGGCTCCCCACCCAAAGAGACACTGAAAAAAAACACCTGGAAGCAAGAACTGAACTGGGGGGAGAAGAGTTGAGCCCAAGCTGGAAGGGCGTCTAGCCTGAGTAACAATACCTGAAGTCTCAAGCTGCAGGCCAGTGCAGCTGACTTTCCAGACTCTCTCTAGTCTGCCTGTGACAATATTTAGGGTGAGAAATTACTATTTGTAGCCAATTTCTTTAGTGAATCAAGCTTAGTTTGCTTGTTTGTTTTATTTGCTTAGTAATCTGCTTTGTTCTGTTTGCTATCCCTTTAACCACTTAAAATCTGCCTTTTATAGTTAATAAAATTTGTTTTGTTTACTATTAAACCCAGTTTATGTAATTTCTAACTGGGGGCAAGAAGTGGTGGATATCTCTCTTCACATTGAGGAAGAGGGCGAATTTTTATGAGCTTGCACTATGCGGAACTTTCTATACAGCGAAAGACAATATTATTTTGGGTTTATCTCCCAAAAGGGGTGCGCATGTGAGTGCTGGGGGAGCCCTCTCACACAGAGCTGACTTCAGTCTGTGTCTGCAGTGGGGTGTGGCCCTACCTCTGTGTGTGTGTGTGTGCTGCAAGAAGCCGAAGAGCCTAATTTGGCAAAACAGGGAGAGGGAATCCAGGCTGGTGGAGCAGGAGAGGCTCAGTGAAACCCTAGTACATCAGGTGGCATCCCAGATAGGGGGATCAAACCAGTCACACAACCCCCTCAGACTCTCCATCTGAACAGCATCTTTTTGGGGGAGGTCTACATTTGTCCAAGTAGAGGTGGGAACAGAGAGTAATTGTCTCCACACAATATAATCTCCCTGATAACCTTGGTCAGGTCTTGTAGAATTTCCCATGAACATTAATGTTGATTCTGTCAATATTCCTTTCTGAGAAAACCTCCTCAACACCTTTTAGCTGCCTCTAAGGGGATATGGCAAAGCTTCTGGCAAGGGCCAATGGGAGCATGACTACTGAGCCTGTCTGACATGGAGGACAGAAGGACAGGGAGCAGTAGAGATGGACCCCCCGCACAGGTGATCTCTTATCCACTGGATTCCCCTCCGCCAAAAAGGGGAGCTTTAGGGCCCTGCTCTCTCTTTATTGTGTGGTAAGTGAATACCCCTTTTCCCCAACATCCATTATAGTGGGTCATGCAACTTATGCCATCCCTTATTTTTTTCCATAGAGTATCATGATTTGCCCATTTCTTTGGTAACTGACACCCTGCCAATAGTTTGTTATACAATGGTTGCCCTTCTCCCATCCCCCCACTTAACTTTAATCCCTTTTACCATAAAATTAGTAATTGGGTAACAAATTCATGAAGCACTGCATCAAACAGATCATGAAGTTCATCCCCTCTGTTCACTTAAAAGAAATAAAGTTTCCTTTATGTTCAAGACATATGCTGGTCATCCTAGTAGTATTGGGAGCTAGTACAGGTGGTTAATTTGAATGTAGAGGACTTAGATCTTGGGCGAAAAACCCTGTTATCAGCTGAAGTTTTTTAGGTATATGTTGCCAGAAAAGTTAGTTCCTTGCCTGAATCTCTCTCATTTACTGAGAATCATTCTTATGGCATCACAAATGTTATAATGTCCGCAAAATAGATATAGACATGTGATAGGGCAGCAATACTCAGACCTTAGTGGTTCAGGAGCCAAATTATGGATCAACATTACCCAAAAGAGCCACAGTGAATTCATTGGTTCATTTACTATTTTATTAATAATTCTCACAGCAAAAATGACTAAGTATTCTACAATTGGTTAATAAAACAGTAAAGACATCCTGATTGGTTAATAATTAAATAAGTGTTTTAATATCATGTGGTGCTAAGAGCTGCAGAGACACATTAAAGAGCCACTTGCGGCTCTCAAGCCTCAGTCTGAGCATCACTGTGATAGGATCAGGTTCTGCTGTCCTGTCTCAGGTGGAGTGACATTTACTCTACAAGAATTAGCAGTGAGAGCAGTTGTTCTGCTTCCCAAAGATACTAGTCAGCGGGTGTAAAGGTACGGCCTGTGCTGCAGTCATCATTGTCGTCTTCTGATTATTTATATCACCATAGCACTGAGGAGCCCAAGTGCAGGGCCTGGATCCCGCTGTTCTAGGTGTAGTACAAACACAGCCTCTTTGTATCATTCTTTTTAACGCTGACCCCAAATAAATGCTATTCTTTAATCAATAATCTCAAACCGTATATTGAACAAATCCCTTCGCTAAAAAAAATGAGGATTAATAAGCACATCATGTCACATGTTGATCAACTTCCAGTGCAAATCTGCTACATACATCCCTGTACCATAAATCAATAGTTATTTCTCAAACTGTGTATTAATACATAATTAACTTATTTCCTTGCCCATCTTGTCTCTCTTACTGATCTACTGTCTGTTTGTAAATGTTAACGGATTCTTGCCATTAAACAGTATTCCTTACAGGACAATATTGTGATACACAAAAATAAACAAATTCATGGGCAAGAGTTAAGATGGCGATTTTTGTAAAGAAATGTACCTTTCTCTATAATAAGAAAGTAACCTAAGGGAGATGGGTATCAAACTCCCATAGGCTCCTTTGGAACTCTCAGCAATATATTTATCATGTGGGCAATGTAAAATTTAGAATGTTATTAATTATTCATTTCCTTGCTTGTAAGTGCTTGGATTTTGTACGTAAGTGGTGTGCTACGTTGCTGTGGGTTTTTTTTTTTTTTTTTGTAACTTAGCAACCTTAAGTAGGTTATTAAATTAAGCTTCTTATTTTTTTAAAAATTAATATAAAGTAACAGGTGACAGTCCCCTTAAGGAAGTAAGGACTAGGGATCAATCAACAGCTGTTCTATGGTGTCCCTTTAAGATTCCTGGGACTTCTAGCAAAGATGAAGATCTGTGAAAGGGCAAAGGCAGGTGTTGGGGAAGAGGAAGATGATCTCAGGGGAATAGTTAATGTCGGGGGGAAGCCCAGGTTATTGTTGCTTTGAGGGCTTGGTGCCAGGAGCCTTGGAAAGTGAGCAGAGCAAAGCTCCCCTCTCTCCCAGCCAGCTGAGATATACTCTGGGCAAGACAATGATATCTAGTCTGTCTCCTCCCTCAGAACAGGATAGACACCAGCAGGGAATGGCCAGCTACCCTCTCCCAGCCCCCAGGAGGAGATCTATGGGACTTGCGAACAGAGGAGAAGGCTGACTGAACCAATGCAGACACCAAAAAGGCAGGGGACCTGGGACTCCTGAATGAAGAAGGATGGGTCCAAAGGCCTTAAAAGACTGTATTTGAAAAAAGACTAAATTCCCCCCAGATTAACAGGTTACTCTGGCCTGAGAGTAAGTCATTACCAAGGAGGGAACTGAGCCTAGGGGGCACCCTGTGATGGCATCCATTCACTAAAATCATAAAAAAAATTGTGTGCGCGCATACAGGAATGTGTCAGTAACACACATGCTGACTAGAGATGTTTGAATATTATTCACTGAATAATGTATATCCAATTTTTCAGCAATTAGACAACTAGATCTTTTGCTAACTTTAGGTGAAATTCACCCCTATATTGAGGGCACAAGATTCATATACTAATCAAGTCTTCAAAATAGGACTTAAGTAGGACTTAGGTAGGGTATGGGGCTGCACTGGTCCTCTAGACAGACAGGAGGTCATTTAATTTTATTTGCAGAGTTCAGCCAGTTCTGTGGCTGGGTGACTACTGCTCATCAAATAACTTATTCAATGTCTAACAGCAAATAAATTACTTTTCAAATGACTTTCATGTCAGAGCTAAAGCTGGTGAAACAATGCAGGAAGTATGCAGCTGATGAAGGAGTTTAAGGTTTATCACTCAATAATACAGTGGTATCAGGATGTCTGGAATTAATACTGGTAACTTATTTAGTGCAATTCCCCAGTTACAGTAAATCCTCTTTTCTGTACACTAGAAGCTAATGCCTGGTGATAGTTACACATTGCCATAGAAACTAGGACAGGTTCATCTGTAAATCAAAGGTTATAAAACAAAATTTGTCATTATAGATTGAAGTTGCCCCAAACCCATTTCCTTACAAAACATCCCATTATTTTGACTCAAGCACATCTTTGTGTGTGTCAACATGGTTTCTGTTGGAGGATTCACCTTAAAGTTTTGTACAAGATAATGCACTGGTTTTGTGTGTTTGCAGTTTGCAAATGCTAGAGTGACAGCACAAGCTCTCTGTGGGATAGTTGTAAGCCAGCGCATTGATGACTCATTGTATATGATGTTGTTTCACACTATAGTTGTTTGCTCTACATACTGTACATATGTGCAAGTCAATAAAATAAAATTCAAATGTGAATACAGCATGGGAACAGCTATATTCAGTATATTTCACATCCAAATTCACAGGGATTTGGACAATTTTTTGTCAGAGGGTGAAGTTCACCCTTCTTCCGAGGACAAAAAATTTCACGTAACATAGGGCTTAGGTGGAACCTAAGGGTGCATCTACACTGCATTTTGAAAGCTGCTGCAGCAAGTCTCAGACTTGAGCTCGTGGTATTTATGCTATGACACTAAAAACAACTGCATGAACGTTTGGCTTTGGCTCTGAAGCCTAGATGGAGGCTGGGCTGAGTCTAAATGTTTACCCTGCTGTTTGTAGCACGAGCCCAAGTCTGTAGACCTAGTCCTTGAGACTCACTGCAGCAGGTTTTTAAAATGCAGTGTAGACATACAGAGTGGTGCATAGGCTGTGTGTTGACCTTCTGAAGGGGACAAAGTTCATGCAGAGTGTGGAGCAAGTGTTCTGAAGGTTTCTGATGTTGTAAGCTTTTTGGGGGCATGGACTGTCTCTTTGTTCTGGGTTTGTATAGCACCTAGTACAATGGGGTGCTGGTTCATGACTGGGGGCTCCTAAGTGTTAACACAATACAAGCAAATATATAATAAAATAATAATAATTAGGGTGACCTTAGGTGCTTCCCATCAGCAGGAAACCGGAGAAATTTGCTACTTTTAGAGCTGACCCCCTGGGCGGTGCAGAGCTCAGAGGGTCAGCCCCAGCCAGAGGCGGAGTGCAGCTCTGGCAAGTCCTGTGCACGGGGGGGCAGCGTGGCTCAGGTGAGCCCCAGGCAGTCCTGTTTTTACTTTCAGAAATATGGCCACCTTCATAATGGACTTTGCTTTTATTTTGAAAGGATTGAGAGTCTGCCAAAGGGTAGCTTGCTTCCCCTCCACTTTTCTGCAGAGCTCAACCCAAACTTGAATCAGTGCATTTTGCCGTGGGAGGGATTAATTTGTTACGTTGCCACATTAAAAAAACAATAACTGTGATTCTGTAAATATAATTTAAAAACATATCTAGATTTGATTATACTCTGAAAGCTTCTCCTGGGAATAATTCCAGTCTGAGGCCAGTTCAGTAATGGCGTTGTGACCCTCTCAGAAAGTTTGTCTCTTCCCAAAAGAAATAATAAGGATCTGAGATAACTATTATGTTATTTCTGTCCCTCTGATGTTCTTAACTGTTCCCTTAGGCCTCATCTCCTCTCACTAGGAAAAAAAATCCAATATTTTATTGATAGATTTCAAACCCTTAGGGACATTTTACTGAACATATAAAAGCAACTCCAACTATTGTTGCATACCCTCAGTGAACACAGGAGGGAAAAGGCATGGTCTGTCCAGGAAATATTTTCTCAAAATAACTGATTCTTTTTCAGCTAAACTAGGGGAAAAAAATCTGCACTCTTAAAACAAAAACAAAAACCCCCTCAGGCAATAAGTTTATATTAAACATATGGCCTGAGCCAAAGCTACTGAAGTCAATGGACTTGAAGTCTTTCCATTGACTTCAGTGGGCTTTGGATCAGGCGCATATAAATTCCCCTTTGTGTGAAGTACCAGACCATTTCAGACCATGCTGTCAACCTTTGCCAGCGAGAGTCCTCACCAAGTCTTAAATAATAATAAAAACAATACATTAATGGAGATATCCTATCTCCTAGAACTGGAAGGAACCTTGAAAGACCTCTGCCTTCACTAGCAGGACCAAGTACTGATTTTGCCCCAGATCCCTAAGTGGCCCCCTTGAGGATTGAACTCACAACCCTGGGTTGAGCAGGCCAATGCTCAAACCACTGAGCTATCCCTCCCCTCTTGGTTGTGCTCCTGTGCCCTGTAATGTGCACTGCAAGTACGTTCATGTTAACTGAGTGTTCTGTGATGATCATTTGAACACCTTGGGGAACTAGGATGTCTGCTACAGCGTCATGGCCTTGTTGGCCATGATCCACATCCTTTTGTTCAACTGAAAATCCCAATCCACTGTTCCTTAAACTCCCTAAAGTAGTATGCTCATATCAGTTAGACAGATTTAAAATTTTTATTAAAGTTAATGTTTAAAATTAAATAGACACAAGTTAAGAGGGAAGGTACTGTACATCTGGGGTCAGGCTTGAGTTATGAGGGATTACAGGTATCGGTTGCAAGGGTGAAGAGATACATACATCTCACATAACCGGCATAGACCCAGATTGGGGTGCAAGAGTTTTTAAAGTTTCAGTGGATAAGTGGGCTTGGGTACGCCACCCATGGAATGTATAAGGAGTCCAAGTCAGTATTGGTGTAGTGAATAAGTACATGAGTGGGGTGCATCCCTTGGTTCGTCAGGGAAGGAAGTCGGATATTTCCCTGGTCAGCGGTCTCAATTACTCAGTGTGGTATTGACGATGTCCTGTGATGTGTTCCGTATAAATGTCTCTGGACTACCTGATGGTGTCGGACACTATGAGCTGTCTCATGACCCGGGCGTAGTGCCGACCGACTCCACACACTCTCAGAACCGGCTCGTTGTGGGGGTCCCACGAGCCCAGGGCTCCCACAATCAGGGCATATATCTGGACCTCGTAGCCCTGGGCTCTCAGGGTTTCAGCCAGTGGGGTGTACTTCGACACCTTCTGGGCTCGGGCCTCGTGGAAGGCCGGTGACCTGTTTTCAAATGGCACTGTGACGTCTACCCTGAGGACCTTCTTCTTTTCTGCGTCATAACAATGTCGGGTCACAGTCTGCTGCCTGTACTGGGTTTAGCCAAGTCGAGGGTGATCTTCCCCAGGGACGGCGGGATGGCTTTCACCAGCCGGTTCTAGATGGCGTTGTGCGGTGCCGCCCAGCTCCGAAGTGCTGTTTGCATCCACACAGGACATGGGGCAGGGTCTCATTTGCGTAGCCGCACTTCCTGCAGCGCTTGTCCTGGTTGCCGTGGCAGATGGCTCTGTTGAGGGGAACGCAGTTGAGTCCAGCCCTGTGGATGAACCGTCAGTTGGCGAACCTGGTGAAGCTGTCACCGGGGAGGAAGTGGTTGCTGGCGTCCCACTTGCTGGACACCTTGAACACCTTGCCCTGGTCCGGCTACTGCTTGAGATTCTTGGCATAGTGGCAGCGGATGGCATCTTTCAGGGTCCTTTCCAGCATAGTTCTGGCGGTCAGGGAGATGATGGTGTGGTCCGGGGTCTTTATGCATGGCACCAGTATTTCCAGCTCCTGGCGCTCCTCACACCACTTCCAGCAGCAGCTGATCCTCTTTCCCAGGTGTCTCAAGGTGTTGCAGGTGCGGGACCAGAGAGAAGACAGGTCTCCCACCTCTCTCCCGAACTCAGCCTCCAGGGAGCCGCTGAGGTAAGTGGTGATGTCCTGCTCGGAGGGAGCCCTGGCGATGCGTTTCCTGACCACGTCCCGTACGGCTTCCTGTGCGATGCTCCTCACCGTCGGATCCGGGCACGTCAGGAGGCAGAAGGCGTGGGTCATGACTGCCACGTCGCACAGGTCACTCATCCAAGGTTCGTTGGCGCCACCCTGCCTGTGGGAAATGTAGATGATCCCCCAATCCCTTTTGTCTCTGAACTCTGGCTCCAGCTGTCGAGGCATAGGAATTTGGATCAGATGATAGAAGGATGGTGGCACTCAAAACCTTGCACTCCAAATGTGAATGACTCTAGGTGTGGTGGAACCACTCAGGCAGGGAGCTAAGCAGGAGTTAGGGAAAAGGAATTCGTACAGGTAGGCCAGAGGATTACAGCACAGCCCCTCTATCGGCTCTATCAGACTCTGGGTTGGAAAGGTGGCTGCTTCCTCTCTCTGTCACCTCCATGCCAGTTTCTAACCATGAAGAACAAATTCAGTCTGGATAATAAACAGGTATAATGTGGCAAAGGAGTAATAGACAGCAGAGCTGAATGGGATCCTTCTTGTTTTTCACAAAGCATTTCAGTTCACTTGTAAATTCCCTAAAGTGGACCATAGTGTTGTGTTGTAGTGGAAAAACTAATGAGGATTTTGAAAAGGCCTTGAAAAGAATGAGTACATCCTACAAACCTTTAAGTCTTTTTTACTCAATAGTTGTGTTCTGCATATTTTTTAACTGTAATGTATCAGATCTCTAGTTCTGAGCATGTTATTTCTGAATTTTCTGGATTCTGTGGATTTAAACTTCAAACTTATTTAAAATGTAGGATTCATGCTCCTATTTTGCAATTAAGTAAACATTTATTACACACACCCTCATAAATGAATACATGTGCACACATTTCAGTGAAGACTTTAAACAAAATGAACATGCTACAGGTATCCATCCCACTTTGCAGTTAAATTCAATGCCTCTGATGGATTTCCCTAAACTGTTGCTAGGAGACCAAGATACTGCCTAACAAAGGACATATTGATAGATTCTTTTTGTAAAATTTTTCAATCTTGTTATGGTAAATGCTGTTTCATTTAAAATGGATGTCATAGGATCTATTAATACAGCTGTTGCAGTGGAGAAATTGTACACGTCAAGAGAAGGATGAAATTTTTCCATCATGAAGGCTGGTTTTTTTTTTTAAACGATGATTTTCAGCGTGTTTAGTGCAGGGCTAGTATAATGAATGCATTACTCATTGGTATTTTTCCTCCTTCCTTGCCTCCATTATTTCTCTTTCTGGGAACACATTTAGCTTATTATTAAGGTTTCCATTACTCTTATGGGAAGCATTGATTCTTTCATTTACTTTAAAACAGAACAAATTATTCATGACTCCTGACATCATAGGATTTTGGCATGTGGGTAGCTTAATGCAATGGCAAATTAGGACAAACTGTTCCTTTAGAACCTCGAGTACCTCTAAATTAAACCCTAGACTGCATGGGAATCTAGTTACGAGGGGAAACTCAGCAACAACACTGCAGAGATACAAAGGTCCAGAGCTGTGAATTCCCATTGAAAGAGTTGATTTCTTCAGGGTGATGAGTTTCTCCCTTTTGGGGGGTAACAACAAACCAAAAACCACCCCCAATAAAATAAAACACTTCTCTGGAGAGTAAGGTGAGCTAAAGCCTAGCAACTATGTTCAGATCTGTTCACTGTCACCCCAGTAGTTTATTATTCAATAGCACAATGAGCATACTTGGCACCTTGCTTGTTTCCAGGGTCCCTGGCTCCAGGGCAGACCCTCTGTGCAGACTGCCCTAAGCCAAGCACCCCAGAGCTTCCAGGGTGTGCAGCTCTGGGGTATCTCCCATGCCAGGGCTTCCAGGTTCCCTGTCATGTAGCCAAGCTTCTCAGTCTAGCTCTTAGCTACACATGAGGGAGTCTGGAAGCACTGAGCCTCAGCTTGAACTGGGCTCTCAGGAGTTCCAGGGTCCTTGAGGTGGAGCAGGGAGCCTGGAAACCCTGGGAGTCTTAGCTCTTACTGGGATCTGGCTCCTGGTTCCTCAGCTGGGAACCTGGAAGCCAAGAGAATCCCAGCTTGGGGCAGGGGCTCAGGGCTTCCAGACTCCCTGCGGTGGAGCCAGGAGGGTCCTGGGAGACCTAGCAGCTGCTGACTGAAGTTGATCTTCAGTTTCACTCAACAGTTTCAATGATCCCTGGAAATGTATTGTGTCTTGAAACACCAGGTGTTGATATTTCCAAAATGATTTTCTGGCGACTTCTGGTTTGTGAGAAATTTTAACAAAATTGGTTTTATTCTGATTCAACACAAAACCAAAATTTGAAATAGCAAAATTTCTCATGGGCTGGAAATTGCAAGTTTCAGCCAGCTCTATGTGCGTAGCCACAATGGTACTTGCTCCCCCTCCCAGTTAGATAATGCACTCACATGGCTGTTCAAAGCCAATGAATTCATGTATTGGAAAGAACACTGTTTGGGTGCCAGTCTGTAATAAGAACCTATGTCTGCAAATGACAGCCACGATTACTATATAAATCTCTCTCTCACTCGTGTGCACACAACTGCACTAGAACCCCGGTTCTTCAAAACACAGGCATCCCGCACTTGCACTAAAGAAAAACTCCCATTGCTGCTGAACAGCAGGTCCCTTATCTTCTCAGTATTGTGGGTCACCCCAAAGAGGACAGTTTTATTTGCTCATAAATGGAAAGTCAATATGTTACAACAGAGGATGTATGGGGGAGCGGTTTGGGTCTTCTGTAAAGGGGAAGGGGAAAAGGTGGCCACTGTGGGACAGAGAGTTTGAGGAGGAGAGGAAAGGGGGGGGGATAAAAGATTTTAAAAAACAGATTGTGAAGAAGAGGGGTCTTACAAGAAAACAAATCAAATAAGATATGGAAAAAGGACTGACACATGGGCAGCAAGTGTGGGGAAGAGGAAAAACAACAGACGAAATTAATGGAAGAGAAAAGGGAAAGAAAACATGGAAGAGGGAGGTTTCTTTTTTCCTTGTAACTGACTTTGTGTAAAGCGTGTGTGTTTGTTTAAAAAAAATGTGAAGCTACAATCAAATGGTGATTTGGGTTTGTTGTTAAAAACCATCAGAAAGCCATCTAAAACTCGTCCCAACTGTGAGCAATGCCTTTTTTCTGCTCCCCTTCTCTTTAGGCATTCTACTTGACTCATGTTTTCTTTTTTGAAAATTGTAACAGGTATTTGCTACTCCAACCTCTAGCATTCATGTGCTTCACACCTCCCACTGAGCTCCATGCTCTCTCCACCCCTGAACTTCAGACAGCTTCAAATGTTGTGATGGGCAGTCCTCCAGAGCCACACCATGGGCCTGTACTCCCTGCAGATTACTTGCCCACTGTTGCTCTTGGGCTTGATCCAAAGCCCATTGAAGCCAATGTGAATCTCTCTATTAATTGGAATGGAATGTGTGTCAGGCACCTCTGTGTGGAGGCGACACACACATAGTGGAATGCATGTCTATTAGGTGATTGTGTTCTTTTGATTTGTAATGGAAAAGTTCTACTCACCAAAGAATTAATTTCAAAGAGGCCTGCATAAACAGCAGCAGTGAATCTGGATCTCTATCCCTTGGAAGGCATTTATAGCTGTTCAGTGAATTTCCTTCACCAAACTTGACTTAGAGCACTTTAAGTCACTCAAATGTAGCTGAACTTGGTCTCTACTTCCTCAGGTTCAGCTGTTAAACAATTTAATTTTTTTTTGTCCTTTGAAAGTTTCTATGCCACTGATCAAACAATGTTTCCACCTTCTTGATCGCTTTAGCATGGGGACAGCTGTTAGCCATGTATTTCTTGAGCTTATGTGTTGGAAAGTCAAAGTGGGAAAGGCCATTTGATTGAAGTGGGTGCACAGAAGAAACCTGCAGCTGCAAGTACAAGGTACTGTCTCCTCTGATTGCCTTTGCAGTTGCAAGGAAAAGCCTCACTTCTCTAGTTCCCATTATCTGTCAACCACAGGCACTCACTTTCCCCAGCTGCACCAAATTTTAGGGTTACCATACTTCCGTTTTTTCCTGGATATGTCCGGGTTTTTGGTAATCAAACCCCCGTCCAGGGGAATTTCCAAAAAGCTGAACATGTCCAGGAAAAATACTCCCTGGCTTACCTTAGAGCGGGCGCCGGGGGCTGCTGTGCTCCCTGACTCCTGGGCTCTGCAAGTGCCGAGCTGCCCGAAGCCTAAGCGCTACCGGCTTCATGGTTTGCCGGGCAGCCCCCAGACCCTGCATCCCTAGCTGGGCGCTTCCCCTCCCGGGCTCCAGCTGCACTGGGGAAGTGCCAGCCGGGGGCGCAGGGTCTGGGGGCTGCCCGGCAAACCGTGAAGCCGGTAGCGCTCGGGCAGCCCTTTTCGCATGGCTGGGAGGGAGGAGGGGGAATGTGGGGCGCTCAGGGGATTCAGGGGAGGGGGAAGAGTTAGGGCAGGGACTTTGGGGAAGGGGTGGAGTTGGGGCGGGGTCAGGGGTGGGAAAGGGGCGGGGCCAGGGCCCCGTGGAGTGTCCTCTTCTTTTATTTTTTAAATATGGTGACCCTACCAAATTTAATATTTTAAGCACCCGAATATAACTTTCAGCTGTCAGAAATAGCTTCAGACTTGCAAAGAGTGTGAGGGAGAGGGAGGAGTCTTCACTGAGTCTAGCAGAATTAGCCATTGAATGAGCCTTCCACTAGCTTCTCAGGCTAGCTACTGCTGAATATCTAGGGGTACATCTACACTACAGGGGGGAGTCGATTTAAGATACGCAAATTCAGCTACGTGAATACCGGGACGCGATAAATCGATCCCCGAGAGGTCGATTTCTACCCGCCGATTCAGGCGGGTAGTGTAGACCTAGCCTAGAACTCCTCAGCTCATATAGTGCTATACTCTTTCTTCCTCTCTGTTCCCCACTCTCTACACTTCACGCTACTAGGTACCATAATTCTCCAAAGACACAATATAGCCAGGAGTAGCCAGAGAATCAAAGGATGTAATCAGAGACCTCACAGGTATTTTTATGTTTATCTTCTGTGAAATCCAACCACACTGAATATGAATTTAGCTAAATAGTCCTGCTAAAATGATCAGCAATTAAAATAGTAATAGTTTAAATGATGATCAATAACCTGCAGAGTTAGCATCCTACTGAGATGAATACAGTACACTCCCATTTATCCTAATTCCCTTTTTTTCAAAAATCCTAGTTATCTGAATCCACAGTGTGTCCCCCAAGCAGCCCTATGTTAGTTAATCATCCACTAATAGATTTTTGATTAACACTCACCAGGTGCCAAGAGGCTAATCAACAGCTTTGTATTTGTATAGTAGGTCTGAACGGTTACCTGCTGTTACGGAGACCTAATTTTTTCTTCAGTAAATTTCTGTATCAGTGAAACTGCAGCTCAAATTAGCATACCTGTTTATCCAAATACTTTATTATCCAAACATTTCTGATGTTCCCCAGGCCACTTGAATAAATGGGAGTATACTGTAGTCAGGGCCGGCTCCAGGCACCAGCTTACCAAGCAGGTGCTTGGGGCGGCCACTTCGGAGAGGGACGGCACATCCAGCTGTTCGGCGGCAATTCGGCAGATGGTCCCTCGCTCCTGCTCAGAGCGAAGGACCTCCCACCGAATTGCCGCTGCAGATCACGATTACGGATTTTTTTGTTTGTTTTTGTTTTTGTTTGGCTGCTTGGGGCGGCCAAAACCCTGGAGCCGGCCCTGATGGTAGTAGCCATTTATAATACAGCTATCAGTGATGGCTTTCTACAAACTGAAGGAGAAATCAGTGCATCAAATAACCATGTGAGACCTCAACTTTCAGTTTTTAAATAACAGCTTAAATTCTTCAGAAATCCCCAGTGAGTTGCAAATATCACCTTGTCAGGCCAACTGCTGCATAGAGGTAGAGCGTAACTTTATTGTAATCTCTGCTAAGTACTAGCACCATCTAGTGCACACTGTGTGAAATATGAAACATGGTCAGAACTGCATTACTTTATCCGCTTTAAAATACTGTTTGAGGGAGTTAGTTAACTGAGCAGAGAAATAACATACATTTGGGTTGTCATAGCTTACCCTGGTTTATAAATTGTATATGCAGAATGGCAAGTGGTGAGCTCCTCAATGAAATCCATAAAATCCCCAAACTGGTAGCTGGCTTACCGAGTCATCATCTAGTGGTTAGAACATACCATTATCAGATCCAGTATACTCCCCTCCCATTAAACCATTCAGCTAGCTCTGTTGGGTGGCACGTGGGTTCTGCCTCCTCTCATTCCCTCTCTGCCTCCTTACTCCTGCAGGGCAGTACAAGTGCAGAATCCCTGATCTTGATCCTATGCCTGTGTCCAAGACTCAAATATTTTAAACTCACATTTCATACTAACAGGTTTCAGAGTAGCAGCCGTGTTAGTCTGTATCCACAAAAAGAAGAACAAAATAAATTTGTTAGTCTCTAAGGTGCCACAAGTACTCCTGTTCTTCTTATTTCATACTAAGGCTCCCTGGCAGCGGGAGGTGCAGTGGCAATAGGAATTAGTATAGGATTTGTCTTTATAATGTTACTCTGATTTTCTAATCTATTGTTTTCTTCAGAGTAGGATCTTGCAGAAAACAATAATACATTTATCAGCAGTCACTGCTGTAGCCATAAGACAATGACTTCTAAACAATAACTGCAAATGGCACTTATTCCTGAGAGACATCCTATATTGTATCTTGGTGACCTCTGTGTAAACTATACTATTGTTCTCAGCTCCTGCTGCTGAGTTATCTACTAAGTGCTAAAGCTTCAAACCTGCATGTCTATATTCAGATATCTAAAGTTTCCTGTGCTCCCCTGCCTGTATCTATCCATTGTCTCTTATGTTATACTTAGCCCCATCCCAAAGAGCTTAAAATCTGTCTTTTTGTTCTGTTTGTACAGCACCCAGCACAATGGGGACCTGGTCCACAAGTGAGGCTTCTAGGCACTATGGCAATATAAATATTAAATGATATATGTACATGTGGGTAATAGACACAGGAAATTTTGTAATTTCATAAATGTTTCTGCATGAGAACACTTTTTTTTAAATGGGGCAAATGCTCCATAGGTGATCCTGGCACTTACAGATCAGTGCATCTAACTTCAGTACTGGGCAAACTGGTAGAAACTATAGTAAAGAACAGAATTATCATAGACTCACATTTTAAGGTCAGAAACTCACCCATCCCCTTCTATAATAGAACTATAACCTCTGGCTGAATTACTGAAGTCTTCAAATCATGATTTAAAGACTTCAAATTACAGAGATTCCACCATTAATCTAGCTTAAACCAGCAAGTGACCCATGCCATGCTGCAGAGAAGTAAATAACCCCAATGGTCTCTGTCAATCTGAGCTGGGGGGAAATTCCTTCCTGACCCCAAATATGACAATCAGTTGAACCCTGAGCATGTCCACAAGACCCATCCCTAGACACGTGGGAAAGAATTCTCTAAACTCCGAGCCCTCAGAGCTTGGAGTTACTGTGGGTAGTTCTCTGAAAACTTCAGCTCAATGTGTCACAGGATATTTTTCTTTCACATTGTGTCTGGATAGGACTGAGCCATTTGGGGGTGGCTCTGATTTCGGGAGAGGAGGGCAGAATTTATCAGCCTGGGAAAGCTATTTAGGGCAGGAAGGCCATGCCAGGGATGATTCGTTGCTTTCTTATATTGCAGGCCATAGGAAGGGAACCCACTGTAAGATTTCTTTCCTTTCTTCCCTTCATGAGAAGAGGATCAAGAACTAAGGAATGAAGGTAGGTGAGCCTTCTGAGGGAGGGTAGTCCGCCTAGTGGCTCAGAGGGCTAGATGTTGTCTGAAGGAGCGAAGTGGAGGCATGACTTGGGGTCTGCCTATGCTGAAACTGGACCAGAAAAGATAAGTAAAGCCAGACTGATGTTCCCACACAGGCAGCACTGGCTCTGGATCACATGCCAAGAATTGTCCAACTGGGCAAATGCACAGTTGCTTGGCAGGGCATTCTGATCCCTGTAAAAATGTGGTTGTCAAATGCCTCATGATTTTTATGATGCCTAGAAGAAATACAGTACATAGAATTTTGGAACTGGCTGCTCTGAGAGGTGCTGAGATCCTAAGGGAAATTACTTGGGTATGTAGGAGTAATATTCAGAGTACATACGGTAATAAATATAAACATGGGTGATTTAACTTTTTGCTCATACCCACAGGACTGAACTCCACACAAAATTAGTGGTACGGAAGAAATGTTTTCCTATTGCAGATTTTCTGACTTTGGGGGGAGGGATTTTTTTTTTTTTGGTCGGGGAAGAGGGGGCATGGTGGTCTAATGGTAGGGCACTGGACTGCGGCTCAACAGACATAGGTTTGATTTCTGTCTCAACCACAGAGACCCTGTGTGACCTTGGCCAAGTCGTTTACTCTGTCCGTGTGCCTCAGTTCTCCACTGGGGTGTGATAAGGATTAATTTATTTATCCATGACTGCATGACATTCAGATACTTTGGTGATGAGGGCCATATTGGCATCTAGATAGATTCCTCTGGAACAGTAATATGTGGTCATATTCCATGATTGATTTTCTTCAGTAACAATGGATGGGCTCAATCTTTCCTGACTTCAGTGTCTGTTTCCTTGCAATTTACTGGCATGTTTTTTTATTGTTTGTTTAGCTGGCTACTAAGAATAATTGCTGCAATCTGGGGTCCACCGGTGAGCCACTGGTGTTGCTTTTATTTTGGGGACGTGAATCAAGATGGGTAGTGGCAGCAGAACTTACATCCACTGAGTAGAAACACTAATAATATAAGGGTGACATAACTTTCAGATTAGACAATCAAAGGCAGTTGTTTTTATCTGATCTGCCATGAGAAAAAAAATGACTTCCTTCAAAAACAAATTAAAATGATAGCTTTCCCAAGGAAGTTGCACACATTTGTTCGTGTAAGCTAGAGAGATGTTTTTGTGACTGAAAGTTCTTCTTAAATTTATATTAAGTGAATAGATTAAAATAA
This sequence comes from Trachemys scripta elegans, assembly GCF_013100865.1. Taxonomy (NCBI): domain Eukaryota; kingdom Metazoa; phylum Chordata; order Testudines; family Emydidae; genus Trachemys; species Trachemys scripta. The sequence goes on along the minus strand of NC_048302.1, from coordinate 27,014,215 downwards.
GGCAGTGGCATTTCTTAATGAAACAGTAGGTGTTATAGTACATAAGCAAGAGATCTTCAGGTTCCTGCATATCCGGATAATGTTGCCACAGGATTGTCATTTATTTGCTTCTTAATCCACTGGACAATGTGACTATTTATGTCACATAATAAGCTAATTCTGCAGATGGCTATAAATATTTTGTGTCCAATTCATGCAGTGATTATTGCTATTTGTCTGTAAAGAGAAATTCCCAGGGTAAAAGGACTTAGACATGGGACATATAGGGAGAGAATCAATGCCAGTGTGGCTGAGTTAAAGGTGCTGTCACTGTTCTGGCAACCTATCTCACAACTTCTTTGGTTTTGTGTCTGAGTCTTAACTTTATCGTATAGTCATATGGACGTAGCAGTAGTATTTTAATACTGCAGACTTTTTATATGTTGTGCTCAAACCATGCCATGACTTTCACTGGGGAATCTGCATTAACTGCCAGATTGCATGCTGATATCAGGAAATGAGTCTTCAGCTACTGGAAACATGCTGCCAAATATAACATTCTTAAGTAAACATGGAAGCAGAGATGGTTGTTTACAGTCCACCTATTCATCGATCAGAATTGCTGTGCCATGTAGCTCCAGAACAACAAGGGAGTTCTGAGGTTAGAAGCACAAAGGAGATCAGCTAAGTAAGGGTCTGAGAACTTGTCTACATTTACTGGGGGATTGCTGCATCAGTGGTCGATTTAGCGGGTCTAGTGAAGACCCACTAAATCGCCCGCAGATTGCTCTCCCATCGACTCCTGAACGCCACTGGATCGAGAAGAGTAGGGGGAGTCGATGTGAGTCCTGTTGACATCGTGTAGTGTGGACCCCGCGGTAAGTAGGTCTAAGCTATGTCCATTTGAGTTATGCTATTCACATAATTCAAATTGCATAGCTTAGATCGAATTTCCCCTATAGTGTAGACCAGGCCTAACTGTGTTCCCATTGAAATCAGCGGGTGTAGGATCAGCCCCTCTGTGGTAGATGTTCCACTTCTGGAGGTTTCCTTTCTAACTTGGAACTGTGGTGCAATTTAAACTTAGGGACATACCCTAAGAGTTTTAGAATCATTTAGTTATGTCTACACTGGAATTAAAAACACACGGCTGGCCCACGCCAGCTAATTTAGGCTTGCAGTGTAGCCCAGTGGGCCAGCTTACCTCTATTATATTCACTGCTTTGCCTTTAGTCCACTTTATTATATTCAGCAGTAATGCAAAGAACCTACAGTCTTGTGTCCTGTAAGGCTTCAGTGGTTAGCATGAGGCTTGAGGCCTAAGAACTTTGGCATAGATAAATTTAGGTAACTCATAAGTTTTGGGTAAATGTCATCAGCCAACCACAGAACATGAATTGACACCAGCTTCTGGAAGGTTTTGGATGGAACATCCGACTGCAAGAGTGGCATGGCAATGGATTGACGTATAGGATAATGGGGTAAAATAATAAATACACTAACCTATAGAACAGGGGTCGACAACCTTTCAGAAGTCGTGTGCCGAGTCTTCATTTATTCACTCTAATTTAAGCTCCAGTGTAGTCAGTCCTCCATCTTTCACAAACATGTGGGTCTTTTTAAAATAATGGATCCCTCTGTACTAGTCTAGTACAGAGGGATCCATTAGAGCAGGGGTGTGCCAAGTCTTCATTTATTCTCTCTAATTTAAGGTTTTGCGTGCCAGTAATACATTTTAACGTTTTTAGAAGGTCTCTTTCTATAAGTCTATAATATATAACTGAACTATTGTTGTATGTGAAGTAAATAAGATTTTTAAAATGTTTAAGAAGCTTCATTGAAAATTAAATTAAAATGCAGAGCCCCCCGGACCGGTGGCCAGGACCCGGGCAGTGTGAGTGCCACTGAAAATCATCTCGCGTGCCGCCTTCAGCACACATGGTGCCAGTTGCCTACCCCTGCTATAGAAGAAGGACACCTTAACATTGATAAGAGGAGCAAATACAAATAAGGAAGAGAGGAGAAATCCCTATTGAATATGCATTAGACAGGGTAACGTCAGTGTAACATGTTACAAAAGTGGCATCCCAGGGCAGTAGGGGAGAGAGATGTAGCCCTTGGGAGGGGCCAGAATGGTGGCCACTGGGGAAGATGAAGAACGTGGTGGTGATAAGGAAGGTAATGGCTAACATTTCAGGCTGTTCTGCAGGGGATGGTGAGAGTATGGATGTTCTGATGTACTTTCTGTATTCTCTCTATCTACCTTACTGAGTTAGTGTGTGTGTGTGACTTTGCTAAATGTATTAATAAATTATTTGTAAATATAAAACAGTTCCTATAGTGTGAGTGTACCCCTGTGCACATTGGGGTTCCCAACTACATACTAATTTTAATAATACTGGGCCTGATCTTTGGACAAGAAACTGTCAACCCTCAAAGTGATGACTGGGAATTTTTATTCTTAATCTATAGATCAGGGCTCAGGGTGTGGGGCTGTTTAATTGCAATGTAGATGCCCGAGCTCTAGGACACTGTGAGGTGGAATGGTCCCAGGGCTCGAGCTGGAGCCCGAGGTGGAACGTCTACACTGCAATTAAACAACCCCGCAGCCAGAGCCCTGTGAGCCTGAGTTAGCCGGCATGGGCCAGCTGCGGGCATCTAATTGCAGTGTAAGCACACCCTAAGTGTGAGGCTTTCAAAAGTGCTCAGCCTTGGCCTCATTCTGCTCCCATTGACTTGACTTAATTTTTTCCTTTAAAGTGAATCTGAGTGCTTATGAAAGGTGCTGGATAGATAGAAATGGAGGCTGAAGGATTCAATATAGAGACCATAGATAACACAAGCAGTGGTAGTGTATGGCCTTCCCCTATTCTACCCAGCCAACCTTTACAAAATATCTCAAACACCATTCTTTTTAAAAGTCTGTGCTTCAGTAAAGACTACTTGGGCCAAACTGGAGGAGTTTACTCAGTGTTTAACTGAGTTCTTACTCTGGGAAAACTCCCAGTCAAGTCCATGGAAGCTTGTCTGAGGAATGATTGAATAAAAACTAAGTAAATACCTCAGTATTTAGAATAATGGTAGCACAGAAACTGCATCAACACTTCTCTGGAGGTATGCCTTCTAGGCAAAAGATGGTGGTTCAGTTCCAGGGCCATTCAGTCCTTGGTCTGTCTGCTGAGACTGACAACAATGCTGTGCACTCAATGCTGTGCGCTCTCTCTCTCTCTCTCTATATACACACACACACACACACACACACACACACACACACATACATACATCTAATATTAAATCGTTTTTACTGGCACGTAGCACTACTCACAGTATACAAGGGGGCAGATAGTTGGCTTGGTTGAGACTGATTTGTGCAGTTTCACTAATTCAAAACAGACCTAAATCTGACTGTTATGGCCATTCTGGGGATTCCTCCAGTGGCGAGGGGTATGACTTAGGGTAGAGGAAGTGGCTTGGACACTGCTGCATCCAGCTGATCCCTAGCTGCTCAACTGGCCTATTGAGACTATTGCAACTAGTATAAGATTGAGCAGCCATTAGGTTACTCTGAGAACTGGGGCAGTGCCAGCCAGCCCTGATACCAAGGAGCTGGTTCAGTGCTACCTTTAGTTCCCCTCTAACCTGACATTCACCAAGCACAGGGCAGATGATATGGAGGATATGTATCATCACCTCATTTCACAACAGTCTGTGTCACATTTATTAACTATTGATTCTATTTGAGGTTGAATATTTCATGTAATCTCAATTGTTTATCCTATTTTGGGGCATTGCAAAATGTCCATCAAACAAATTCCTTTTGACCTTTTATTTTAAAGTTCTGGCCTAAAATAATTTCTGTTTACATCCTCTTCCCCATTCTTTTATGTACCTCTTCTGCCTTCTTAATATCATGTTTTCATGTGTTGTTTTTAAAATTGAGTATGTAAAATAAGAAAATTTATTTTGGGGGCTAATCTCCCCCCTTTTTTTTAATATAGTCATGATTTTTAAAAAAGCCTGTAACCAACCCCCCACCCCCCCCCCCCCCCCAAACAAAAAATAAACCCCAACAACTTTGAAATAGGCTCTGTTTCACTTTCTGGGCCATGTCCTCTGAAGTTGTTGTTATATTTATGTAGCGTGTTAAGGGTGGATGGGCACAGTGTGAACCAAGAGGCTGCTGCTTGTTTTTTTTTTATTTTCTAGGGTCTGATTTTTGTATGGAATTTGCATATATAGATCCTTAAACCCTCAGTACTATATGACCTATACCACTGCTGTATCAGCTTTCACTTAACATGTTGCTGAATTCTCCTATATCTGTTTAATGTCATGATAAAACATGATGCTTTTCTTTGTCTTTATTATCATGCATAGCCTGTTAGCTTAGTAATTATTAGAGATTTTTTTTTAATATTAGTATGAATTGAAAGTAATGCAATTAAATTGGCCAGTGCACAGCACTAGGATAGTAATATGTAGATAGATCCCATCAGTACTTCTGGGACAGCAATTTAGATGGCCCCAATACTCTTTGGAATCCTATTTGTGTTTGGAGCACACAACTTTTGGGAAAATTCCTTTCAGGATAAAACTTGGCAACCTTGGCTTCAATCAGAGAAAACTTTTGTTTCCCAAAGTCTGGCAAGCTTTTTGATCTAGGATTGGAAAATAAATATGTTGTTTAACAGGTATTTTGTCGTCATACAACTCAAAAATGTTTTTTAGAAACTAAAAAATTACTAAATGCCTGCACTTACCAACAAATCATTTGCCTAATTAAAAGTATATAAATGAACCAACATAGCCCTGCTTAAAAAATGACATTGTTTTATGTGTAACACAATACCATAACACCTATGGAGCCAAAGCTTGCAGCCAAGGAAGTCAGTAAGAATTTTGACTGAGTTAGGACTGAAGTGTTTCAGCTGTAATGACCAATAGAGTTTCTACCTGTACCCTGGACAAGAGTTTGGAAAGGTGATATGAAGCTCTCTAAGTCAAGACTTAAATGAACAATAACCTTATTGGACTTCACAATACCCTATAAGCATCAGATTTTTTTTCAGATAAAACAGTAAGGTGATGGAATTGTAGCAGATAACGATGTCCTTGATCCATGTTCCATGGGATTTACAGCGATATTATATCTTAAATATTCAGATTTTTAAAGTATTTCTTAAAACCAGATCTGCAAAAACTTAAGTACACATTTAACTTTATGTGAGTAGGTCCATTGAAGTCAATGGGCCCAATCACATGCTTAAATATAAAAAAGTACGTAAGTCTTTGCAGAATTGGCATCTGTTTGGTAATACTCTAAGCATAGATATTTGCAAAATGGTCCGTGAAAATTAGATGTAATTGATAACGTGGCTCCTGCAATTATACAGTACTAGATGTACCACTATGCTGATTTAATAATATATATAATTTGATATATGGAGATAGACCTATCTCATAGAACTGGAAGGTCATTGAGTCCAACCCCCCCTGCCTTCACTAGGCAGGACCAAGTACTGATTTTTTTGCCCCAGATCCCTAAGTGACCCCCTCAAGGATTGAACTCACAACCCTGAGTTTAGCAGGCCAATGCTCAAACCACTGAGCTATCCATCCGCCCCACATTCCTATCTTATCTGGATAGGTACTCTTATGTCCACCCTATCACTTATATTCCTAATTCCAATTGAACATTAAACAAGCTGGTACTCTTCTCACTCATTGTTTGGTTACTAAGGTCAAAGAACCTTGAAGGGCTGCAGCAAAGCCAAATAATTTTGTCCATTTTGTTTTCAAAGCTTTGGAAGAACAAGCTGATGGAGTTCCTGGTGCTGCTATAGGAGATCTGGGGGTACAAATCTAAAGCATGGAGAAGAAGTTGGAGAAAATGAGCTCACAAGTGGTTGCTATGGGGCCTGACTCCATGATCTCAGTGGGTTTTCAATGAATATTGAGCCTTACAACTGTCCACTGTATAAAGTAATAATGAGCCATTGGAAATAATAAGATGGATTGCCTAAACTGAATTGTTAAAATACTCAGTTCTAGATGTGGGATTTTGGTTTCTCTCACTGTATAATCAATTGACAGAAAATATGGACAGAAAATTACAGCTGAAAGTGTGTGAGAAATGTTAGGATATTGTCTTACCTTAAGGACAGGGACTTACCTCATTCTTAAATTACTGTTAGCAAATGACAAGAAATTTAGGGTGAAATCCTAGTCCCACTGAAGTCAGTGTGAATTTTGCCATTAATTTCAATGAGGCCAAGATTTTACCTTTATTTGAGTCTAGATCATATTACCACTGAAATTAAAGGCAACGCTCCCAGTGACTTAAGGCAGGGAGGAAAAATCAGGGCTATAATTTTGTAATACATAAATATTATTAAATCTTGTTTAAAATAAAAGCAGCTTTTTTAAAAAAAAGCCAAATAGGAAGAACAGTGAGTTGAAAAAGAAGCTCAATGAGGCTGTGCAGCCTCTTCTGAATGTATAAAAATTTTAACTTTCTCTTGAAATAGTGTAGCTTAGCAACAGATTGTTTCAAGGTGGTAAAAACCTAAAGAGTGACATTTTCAACGGTGTGCAGCATTGGCCTAACCCTGCTCTCACTGAAGTCAATGGGATTTTTTACCATGAATGAAGCAGTCAGGATAGTGCTGTCAGAGATTAGGACCTAATCCATTGCCCACTGAAGTCAGCCTGTTGGGATTTCCCTCACTTGCTCCCCCATTGACTTCAGTTAGCTGTGTATCACAACCTTATTGATGGCCCCCATTTTTATAATTTTCTAAGTATGACAAGTGGCACTTCCCAGTGTCCTATGGCTATGTAATAAAATAGTCTTGAGTCTTTATCGTCATGCTAATACACAAGAAAATAAGAGATGTTCACCCATCACCTATTCGGGTGGATTCCTTGAACTTAATATATATGGTCTGTGTAAGCAGGTCTTGTAAAGACTCTGGCTGGTCCTCAGGAGAGCTGACTTTGGTGCCCAGCTCTACTGCAGGCTAGTCACTTAGGCTCTAATTTTGCAAATTACAGTGTTTGGGCTGACCTCTACGCTTGTGCAGGGCCCAAATGACAAGGTCTGGTCATATGTTGTATCTTGCAGGATCAGGGCCTAAATCTCTTGTGCCTCAGTTCCAAATCTATAAAATGGGTATAATAGATTCTTTCTCTATTAGATTGTAAGCTCTTTGGGTAGGGACTGTTTGTACAACACCTAACACAGTGGGGCCCGATCTCAATGGGGATTCCTAGGCACTACTGTAATAGAAATTATAAATAATAATAATTATCCATTCCAAAATAGGCTGTCTCCATTGATATTTTTTCCCTATCTCTGTCTGTGTATTTATTTGCTTACTTGCCAAGCAAAGGGAATTGACTGGAGGTTTTGTCCTATATTCAGGTTTTAAAAGAGTACAGTACTCATGTTACTACCCAAACCAGAATCCACCTAACAATATTTTAAGTAGTGATCAGCAGGATGAAAGGGGGAAAAAATCAGTGATTCACTGAAGTTTCACTGCCCGCAGCCTTCCCATCTGTCTTCATAGCAGTTTCCCTGACTTCTCTGCCTAGTAAGTGATATGCAGTTCTAGAAGCTCAGAAAAGCTGCCAGCAATTATTGCAGGAACAAAAGCTCCATGTATAATGTCTTATGGACAGTGGCTTCGTGGTTTTATAATGTCTTCCCATGCAAACCTGTTCAAGTTTTCCTTGCTGCAATGTTGAATTGCTCTTTAAGATGAGCTGTTTCAAAGCCATACATCCTTATTCTATTGTGACATTCCCCAGGGTACAATCTGGACAGATGAACAGCTGTGTCCTATCAATCCTCCAACTTGGGGTGCCTTTCACACTTCTTTGCTGTGAGAACACCCACTCCTGGCCTGTTCACACACCGCCTCTAGCATGCAAAATCACTCCCAACTGAATTATATGAGTGCTTCTAGACAGCCACTTTTGAATTATATTGCAGAGTGACACCAGCAAATTCCAGTTCCAGACTTGTCCCCAGAAATATGTGTCTTGTACTGCCCAGCTCTTTCCTTCTGTGCAGTACAAGCTCAGAGAAAGTTTCATAGAATCATAGAATATCAGGGTTGGAAGGGACCTCAGGAGGTCATTTAGTCCAACCCCTATTCAAAGCAGGACCAATCCCCAACTAAATCATTCCAGCCAGGGCTTTGTCAAGCCTGACCTTAAAACCTCTAAGGAAGGAGATTCCATCACCTCCCTAGGTAACCCATTCCAGTGCTTCACCACCCTCCTAGTGAAAAAGTTTTTCCTAATATCCAACTTAGCCTCCAACACTGCAACTTGAGACCATTACTCCTTGTTCTGTCATTTGCTACCACTGAGAACAGTCTAGATCAGTCCTCATTGGAACCCCCTTTCAGGTAGTTGAAAGCCGCTATCAAATCCCCCCTCATTCTTCTCTTCTGCAGACTAAACAATCCCAGTTCCCCCAGCCTCTCCTCATAAGTCATGTGCTCCAGACACCTAATCATTTTTGTTGCCCTCCACTGGGCTCTTTCCAATTTTTCCATATCCTTGTAGTGTTGGGCCCAAAACTGGACACAGTACTCCAGATGAGGCCTCACCAATGTCGAATAGAGAGGAATGATCACATCCCTTGATCTGCTGGCAATGCCCCTACTTATACAGCTTAAAATGCCATTAGCCTTCTTGGTAACAAGGGCACACTGTTGACTCATATCCAGCTTCTCGTCCACTGTAACCCCTAGGTCCTTTTCTGCAGAACTGCTGCCTAGCCATTTGGTCCCTAGTCTGTAACTGTGCATGGGATTCTTCCATCCTAAGGGCAGGACTCTGCACTTGTCCTTGTTGAACCTCATCAGATTTCTTTTGGCCCAATCCTCAATTTGTCTAAGTCCCTCTGTATCCTATCCCTACCCTCCAGCATATCTACCACTCCTCCCAGTTTAGTGTCATCTGCAAATTTGCAAAGTTTGTCACTTCATTAATAGAAAATGATATGCACAAACCCTGTTATCTCAAATGGAGGTTTCAAACCCTTCAATCCAAACACACTGGTTTAGATAAAAACAATAAAACAAGTTTATTAACTACAGAAAGATAGATTGCTTGTAATCACTTTAAATGAGGCATAAAAGTCAGAATTGGTTACAAGAAATAAAAGGTAAAAGGTAAACTTATACCTAACTTATCAAGCTAAATTAATTCAAAGCAAAGGTTTTTCTCACCACCTGCTTTCACTAGCTGAACTCCTTCAGTCAGGATCCCTCCCCCAGTTCAGTGTTCCTTCAGGTGTTAGTGACGTAAGCAGAAAGAAAGGGAGGAGGGTTTGGGGCTCCTCATTTCTTATAGTTCTCTTCATGGGCGGCGAGTTCTATGGGCCCATGGTGCCTGGGCGCCAGGAATATTCCTGGTGCCCAGGCATAATGGGCCTGGCTCCAGCACTGGTCTCTCCCTCGGCCCCACTGTCTGCCCCCGGGTGCCCTCCCCCCACATCCCCCAGGCCATTTAAAACAGCCCAGGCCCCCCACTCACCATGGCAGTGCAGCGGAGCTGAGCGGCTTCCTGCCTGCTCGCTCCACGTGGCTGCCAGCCCCTCCCTGCAGCCCCTGAAGCCCCTGTTCTGCCCCAAGCACCCCTGAAGCCAATAGGAAGCTGTGGGGGCAGTGTCTGGGGGTAGCAGCACATGAAGGCACACCGGCCCACCCTGCTTAGGAGTCCCAGGTAAACGCAGCACCCCCCAATTCCCTACCAGAGCCAGCAATCCCCCTTTTCCACTTCCCCCCTCCAGCCCCCAAACTCCCTCCCGGAGCCTGCATCCCTCACCCCCTCCTGCACTCCCACCCCCTGCCCCAGCCCAGAGCCTGCACCCAGCACCCAAACTCCATCCCAGAGCCTGCACCCCAGACCCCTCCCCCACCCAAACTCCCTCCCAGAGTCCAACCCTCTCACCCATCCTGCACCCCAATCCCCTGCTCCAGCCCAGGGCCTGCATCCCAGACCTCCTCCCCCCACCCCAACTCCCTCCCAGAGCCTTAGGCAGGTGTGGGGCGGAGTATTAGGGGCGGGCTCTGGGAGTTCTGGGCACCACCAAAATTTCTACAAACCTGCCGCCCCTGGTTCTCTTTTCCCTTTGAAGATCCTCTCCAGCTGGGGTTCAGGCAACAGCAAGTCTGTTTGCTAAGATGTTTCTCACTCTCACACCAATCTTCCCAGTCAAAGAATGGCCGCTTACCCAGGTGTTTATTCAATTGATTTTGTTGACACCTGGCTGAGGTGTCAGTTTGCCTTTGTCTTTGAGGGACTGCTTTGGGCTGCTTTTCTAAACTTGGAGCATGACTCAGCAATGTCATACTGTAAAATCTTAACTTTACAAACAATGTTGCTACATGCATTTTACCAGGACAATAATGTTCAGTAGATTGAATTTTCAAATGATACCTCACAAGTCATACTTTGTACAAAATGTATCATAGTCTTGTAATAATAGTGAACGTAGCAGTACAGTCTGCCACAACTGTTACTCTGTAACAAGAACAAAAAATCTTGCATTTCAGCATAGTTCACTTTTCTTAGCTTCCACTTGATTTGTCTCCTATCATTGATTGGTACTTGATGGTAGTTACCTTTTAGGGATAAGCAAACCCAACCCAAACCAAACCTCTGATATCACCAGCCCAGAACTTAGGAGCATTCTAGGTCTAAACTTTGCAGCAAATGTCTATTACGTTTTAAATATGTAGACTGGAGTGGGACTAGGAGTTTGTGCATTGTCTCTACACCAGCCCCTTAGGCAAGCCACTGAACATATAATTCTGCAAAGCCTTTCTGCTTCATGTGTGAGTGTATGTGTATGCTTGGAGGTCTTGAGGGCAGCAGTGGATTGAGGAAGTGCAACTCCAGTACAGCACTATATCAGAGAATGAAAGGGAATCCCTGGAGCAGCAGGAAGACAGTGTCTTTGTCTTCTGCACAGGTAGCCCTTTGCTGCACTGGATCCCAAGGAATTGGGAGATTATGGGAGATGAACCTGCCTATTCATCCCATAAGGAATTAATTACACACCCTCCCTCCCTCCAGTGGAATGATCTAAGGGTGAAATCCTA